>NW_020664487.1:12706546-12825063 GCF_002925995.2 Terrapene triunguis | reverse complement strand
CTTCTGGGTAAGTTTTAAAAGAAAAATGGTTTGTTTCAAGAAGCACAGACAAGAATATCAGTGCATTTTTGTTTGGTTTGGTTTAGTATATATAGAGATTGACTGGCCCATATATTGTATTCTCTGAATATAGTTAGATGCATTTAAAGAAGGAATTTTTAAATAGCGCCTGTTATGGCAAGCACCCATTTGTTGCTGTTATGTGTAGCCTTCCATGTTTTTTTATTAGCATGCGAGCAAGTTTTGACTCTTGGGAAGACATGCTTTGTTGATGGTAGTTTGGGTTTTATGCAAGTGTCACACTGTCTGGAGCAGCTCACGACCATGAGTGCCAACCTCAGGACAGAGTGTCAAAAAGCAGGGCAGAACCCCCAAACTGTTCTATAACTAGATTTCACCCACCCAATAACAGCTGTGAACTCTGAAAGCACTAAAACAGTCTTACCATGGAGTCACAGACAGTCGCCTTGGGCACTCCAGTCTACCTTACCACCCAGGAAAGCTGGACTATGTGATAGATGGTCACTTTACATCAAAAAATCACAATATACAGACTACTCCCGGTCCCAAAGGACTCGTCACTTACCCCAGGTCAATTGTACTCAAACCTCAAACCAAAGACACAGGATTGGCTACAACTGTTAATAAACTAGCTAAAGGATCATTAACTAAGAAAAAGAAATGAGAGTTATTTATCAAATTAAAACTGGAAACATGCACACAAATGAGTTAGTCTTCGATTTAAGAGAGTAATATGAGCTTCTATAATAAGCCTTTAGGGCTGACCCATGCCAAGCAGCATGGAGATCTCTTGCTTACGTTGAGGAATCTTTGCCCCTGAGAATCCAGACAGTATAAAGAGCCGGGTTTCTCCTTTTTACAGATTTTTAGCTCCTTCACCCCAGAATCCAAGCTGATGGGATGAGTTCCTGCACAGGCCTGCCATTCCTGGAGGGCATGAAGAATGCAAACAACAAAGGTCTCTGTCCTTTGATGCTATACAATGCTTCATTTGCCTTCAGTGGGCCATCCTGTGTGCAGGACAAGCACTTTAAATTAAGACTTCTTTTCCTGTTTGGTGAGTTATACAATTACAGAGGTTACAATGCAACACTCAATATAACGTTATATCAGGTGATACAGACTTTATCATTAGGATTAATACATGCAGCATCCTACCAGCATTCCATAAAGTCTAAGCATTAACACATTCTGATAGCACTAATATCTATTTTAACTATCCTAACCCACAGGTGAGCCAGACTGGTTTCCAGTTGTGCATCTGTCAGTGTTCAGTGAGGTCTGGGGCCTTGGCATGAGCTGGTACCTGGTCTGTTGACATCACAGCAAGGTTTTGGTGGAGACAGATTTGGGGGAGAGGGAGAGCAGTGATTAGAGTCCATTCCTGAGAAAGAGTCGCTCTCTGGGAATGGCGCAGTGGTGATGGGCTGAGATTCCCAGAGGAAGGGATTGCCCTGCATGTTATTTGACCAGCTCATTCCAGGATGGGTGTATGTGTGTAAATAGTATCAGAGGGGTAGCCGTGTTAGTCTCAATCTGTAAAAAGCAACAGAGGGTCGAAGAAGTGAGGTTCTTACCCACGAAAGCTTATGCTCCCAATACTTCTGTTAGTCTTAAAGGTGCCACTGGACCCTCTGTTGTGTTTACACACAACATAAAGCATGTTACACTCAGAATAGACACAGAGGCTATGTCACTGATTTCCTTTCCACTGGGAAGCCGAAGTGCAAGGCCCAGGACATTGCTACCGCTCAGCAGAGTGTTCCTAAAGAGTTCAACCACCCTATACTTTCTCCCCTTATTTATTTGGGTTAGTGTAACAATAACATGTCAATCAAAAAAAGAACTTGTTAAGCACGCAATTTCAAAGGTTAAGCAAGAAATTGTTATTAAACCATCAATTAGACAGATGGGGGGGGCTTTGGTTTTTGTTTTTGTTTTTGTTTTTTTGCAGAGCCTGCATGTTTTGAGGGCCCTGACAAACACATCCCAAAGGGCAAGTGTGTATAAGCTTCCTGTTTTTCTAAAACACATACCTCAGCAATTTCAACAAAGATCTCATCAGGAAGGACAGATGGTCATGCTTCCCCCCACCCCAGCTGCTTGCTTAGTTATGCTAAGGCCGTTGCAGACCCCTGCTAAGACCTGCTGATTTGGCAACAAGCATGATAATTGATATTCCAATATCAGTAGTGGTCCAGGCATTTTGCTGGTCCACCAAGATCTCCCCATACATAAAGGCCAACACACCTAAGATATTGTTACTGCTCTTTTGACCTAGCAGCTAGCCAAAAAAACTCAGGATCTTCTAGGTTGTTCCAGTTAGGAGGAAAAATTGATCATAGGTATTTCTTTGATGCAATTTTGTTTATTTACAAAAAATGGACAAAGTCCTGTTTCCCTGAACACACTAGGAATCAATTAGCAGGAAACAATTCCTTTGTTTGCTGTTCCATACCTGCCTTTCAAGCCAGTACTCTGTACCCAAATAGCTTTTTCTCAAGGCTATATTAATATGCTTCCAGGTATCTGCTCGGCTTTCTCCTTCTGCTTCTATCTTTATCCCAGCGTATGTCTCAGCTTGTTCTGTCTTGTCCTTGTCTGCTCCCCCCCCCCACACACACACACAATGAGTTCTCAGCCCAAGAAATACAATTACTGGGCAAGCTTGCGTATCTCTTTGTCTTAGGTGGGGCTATTAAGCTGTCTGTCATAGTGATCTTAAATGAGAGTGGAGGTCAGAACAGTTTAGGTGAGGTTTAACTCAACCCATCTAACAGTCTTCAGAAGCACAATCCCATGGACTTTCTTAAAGACCATTAGGTACTTTTGCAAATCACCGTCTAGGTGCCTGAGTCTGCACCACTGCACCAAAGAGATCTTTACCGTAGACTTCAATGTGCACAGAATCCGGATGTAGGAAAACACAAAGACCAATGAAATAACAACTTTCCTGTTTTATGTTACCTTAGCCTCTGTTGCTTTTTGGAACCATATAGCTCTGTGGGAATGGAATAAGGGGAAGAGGATAAGGAGGTGGGCAGACGCACAGATTGAAAGGGATTAAAATGATGAAATTCATGGATATAACCTCATTCTCACATAGATTTTTGCATCAATCATAGGATTCCACATATTGACATTGAGTCTCAGGTTAATTCCATCTCTGACATAGGCTTTGTTGTATGATCTCACAAGTGGGCAAATGTTACCAGTATTTTGGAGTATAAAGTATTCCGTGTATAGAGGAGATATAAATCTATTCTCTCTTCAGGGTCAAAACCTAGCCACCTTGAGAGGTATTAAATATACAGTAATTTATAAAAGAAACACTTGCTTTGAAGCACATTTCACACCCACTAGGAAGAACAGTGGCAGCTTTTGGCAGTGTGTTGTTTTCTATCTTGTGCTAATGTGTCACAAGTTTAGGGGAGGCTAGATCAAGAGATGAGAGAATGAAAAGATAGCTGTTCCACTGAGCAGCTGGCTATAAATGTAACATTGTACCAGAATTAAGCTGATTAATTGGAGAACAGTGTATTTATATATATAAAACAAGAAATGAGGGGTAGATTCCATAGAGACTTAGGCACTTAGCTGTCTCTTCAGGCACCTAAGTCCAATATTTAGGCACCAGTGACATTCACAGACGCGCTGCACAGCTGCCTCCTAGCCCTGTAAGTGCCTTGGTTTCTGCAGCTGGGCACGTGCAAATCCATCTACATCCTCATGCTGCCTCACAGCTACCCAGGGCCTCTCAGAGAATTCAGGGGGCCTGGGGTCTTCGGCGGCAGGGGGCTCTGCCGCCGAATTGCTGCCGAAGACCCGGCGCTTCGGCGGCGGGTCCCAGGGCGGAAGGACCCCCCGCCGTGGGTCTTCAGGGCACTTCGGCGGCGGGTCCCAGAGCGGAAGGACCCCCCGCCACCGAAGACCCGGAGCGGACGAGGCTCCGGGGTCCCGGGCCCCACGAGAGTTTTCCGGGGCCCCCAGAGCAAGTGAAGGACCCCGCTCCAGGGGCCCCGAAAAACTCTCGTGGGGGCCCCTGCGAGGCCAGGGGTCTGGGGCAAATTGCCCCACTTGCCCCCCACTCTGTGTGGCCCTGCAGCTACCGAGCTGCTCAGAGCCTCACTCATGCCTAAGCCCCGTTGGAATTCTCAAACAAGGCATTCTTCAGCCTACCTCGCCTGCAGGGCCTGATCTCACTGGTGTGCTGAGAGTACCACTAACCCACTGGGGTTGCCAACCCTCCAGGATTGTCCCAGAGTCTCCAGGAATTAAAGATTAATCTTTAATTAAAGGTGATGTCATGTGATGAAACCTCCAGGAATACGTCCAACCAAAATTGGCCACCCTGTACCCACACAAGAGAGAAATAGGATATGAATTCATGTCCCAGAATACCCAAGAGGGCGTTATGCTACTCAGCTGAGATGAGGGAAACCTGGGTTCAAGTTCTTGCTCCAAACAAGGCAGAGTAGGGATTTGAAAACCAGTCTCCTACCCAGGTCAGTGTCCGAACCACTGGGCTATCAGGAGCAAGGGCTCACTCTCTTTCTGGCTTTTGTGAGAAACAGCTGACCTGCTTAAGCGCCTAACTGCAGGAGAAGGCTGAGACTCCCTCCGGTCTGTCAGTCCGGCAGCCACGGCCCAGATCAGCGGGAGTTGGAGGCCTAAATATCTTTGTGGATCTGCCACCCCCTTTCCTCTGCATTTCACTCCTGGCTTGTTGGCTTCAATGAATCCCATTCTTAGGTGCGTAACTCTCCCCAGTGTATGCGGAGCCTGGGCACCTAACTCGGGGCTGACACTTGCACAGAGCTGCAGGGTGCCAAGGAGTTAGGCGATGTAAAGCCTACGTAAGTCCCTTTCGTGGATCGAGCCCTGAACAGAACAGTGGTCTCAGGGTCAAAATCTCTTTATGCCACATGTATGGTAACAAAAAAAACCTAAATATTAGGCTTTGCAGTGACTAATGGAACATTCAGCACAGCACAGAGAACATCAGTGGAACAGTAAATAGTGAGCACGAAGGATGAGACGCCTTAAGGTGTTGAAAGAACAGCACTTATGTAAGAACCAGCATGTACGTTCACATCATGGAAGAGAAATAGTTCTGTAAGAAAAAGAGTTGTATTTTCAAGTCCTAAAGGGACACCAATGAATGATCAAAACCCATTTAACAGTAGTCTACTGTATATCTCCACCATCCTGTAGGGTCCTTTTCCCCTAATGTACATAAAAATATCTTTGAAACATCGTGGAAGATTGCCTTTACCATTTTTGAAAGGTTTTATTAGAATCAATTTATCAATTATAGCAACTGCAATTAAATATTTAGCAAATGCTTATTAACACATAAGTAAAGTTTGCAGGATCATCCATTAACCATAAATAAAACATTAATAAAATGCTCATAATGTCATCTCAGTATAAAGTGTTACCTCTATCGCCTATGAGCTGCACATACAGTACAAAGAAAAACGCCAATCTTTTAAGCTGGTGGCTAAGAGGACTGCTTACATTCCTACCCTGTAATAAACTTGATGAACACCAATGAACTAGTCCCAGTGACACATTAATTTTCAACATACACTACCGCAAATCCATCGCATAAAACTTCCACACATACATTTTCTGCTTTTCTGATTATTATTCTTTCAAATTTTCTTTGCATTTGCATAACTAGTTTGTGCTTCAATTTCGACCACCCCAAGGCTTATCATCCTGTATGGAAATTACTTGAAAGTTTAGTTTAGCAACCCGAACTCCATTTGAAATGGCGATGTCTATATTCTTTCAGCATGTGTGCATGGAACTCTTTAAACTAGACCCCTTATAAAGAAGCATCAGTTTATATAGTTAATATTAGGATTATGATTTTAACATAGTAATAATTAACATCTCATTGTCAAATCACTTTGCAAATATTAATACCAGAGGTGTGTTTCCCATCTCATGAAAAATTTCAAGATATCAAAAACACAACAAAAAAAGCCCATCCTGAATGGAGATAAAAAGTGAAAATCGCAAAAAAAAATTGTGAACCAACCCCCCCAAAATCAGTTTAGATGATTTGAAACATTTATTTTTGAAAATTCTCATTTCAATTTTAATATTTTTTTTATTTTTTTAGCTAAACTCTGAAACAAAAAGTTGTTTAGAATTGGAAAAAACTGAATATTTTTGTTTTAAAAGCATTAAAATATTCTGACAATTTTTTAAAAAAATCAAACTTTTCTGTGAAAAAAAAGTGTCAAACGCAACCCTTTCCCATGAAAATTATGGTTGTGACAAATCAACGTTTTCCATCAGAAAAACTCTGTGTGGCAGGTAAGTATCATTATCCCTTTTTTTATATAAAGGGGAAACAGATACAAAGAGCTTAAGTGACTTGCCCAAGGTAACCAAGCAGAATTAGCAGAGGAAGGATTAGAACTCATTTGTTCCTTCTTCCTAGGTGAAAACTCAGCCCATGAGAACCCAGAGGGCGGGGGGAGAAAGTGGATGAGGGGGGGTTCCCAGCAGGGCCGGCTTTAGGCCGATTCGGGGGCCCCGCGCCGCAGCTCTCCACCCCGCCCTCAGCTCACTTCCCCCTCCTCTCCTCCCCTGAACACTCCGCCCCCTGCTCCTCCCCCTCCCCTGCTTCCCGCGAATCAGAGGTTCGCAGGAAGTCTGAAAAGAAGCAGGGGCGGGCAGGCAGCACCAGGTAAGCTGAGGTGGCGGGGGGTGCAAGAAGGGCTCCGGGGAGGCGCGGCCTAGTCCGGCCCCGGTTCCGGCCGAGCACGCAGGCCCCAGCGGCTCTGGCCCGGCTCGGGTCCGGCCCGGCCCCCGCGGCCTGGCTCTGGGCCAGACCCAAGCACGGGAACCCCGGCCGGAGCGCGGCTCGATTCATGGGGGCGGGGCTTGCAGCAAGCCCCGCCCCCAGGAATCGGGCCCCGCTCTTGCTAAAGCCAGCCCTGGTTCCCAGGAGCATCAGAGCAGGGCAGTCAACCTCGGCACCAGCTTCCAGGGTTGCTGTGCCCCTGTGCCACTCACCGTTCTGGTTTGTTTTTTGGTTGGTCCACTTGGGGTGAGAAGAGAGGTCACCGAAAATGTTTTCCACCTTGGCCAATGAAATGGCTAGGGCCACTCCTCCTGAGAACATACCTGCTATACCACACCTCTCCTGGCAGCTTTTTCTGCACATTCTTTTATTTATTTATTTACCTTTTAGTCCCTCCCTCCCACTCCTCCTCTCTGGAGCTTTTATTCCATAACATAGAGCAGCTGTAAAAAATCCCAGGATCTAATTCCTCTGAGGCCTTGCGTGCAAAGTGTGTACAAAATATTAGCACATTGTAGTGTTTAACTGGCAATGAAAGAGGTGCTGGGGCTCAAGCAATGGTTTTACATTCAGAACAGATGCAGGAAGCCCAGGGCTGCTGGAGTTATGAACTGCCAGGCCAAGAGGTGCCAGAGCTCAGCCCTGGCACAAATTAAGCACTGGCATAATGGTTGTGGTGTGCCCCCACATAATGTGTGAGGCAGAGGAGAATCAGGCCCCAGTATCTGCATGGAAGGTATTTTCCCACAGATTTGAAGACTAGGACCCAATCCTGCTCCCACTGACATCAATGGAAGTTTCACCCTTGACTTCCATTGGTAGCTGGAGCAGGCCTTTTACCATCTCTACTAGCAAATAATATGGCTAGTTGGGGATTTAAATTCAACAATGATAAAATTCTACTGAGAGTAAGAATTGTGATTTTGCTCTGTGTAAAGATTCAAAAATATTTGAGGAGAGACTGAAGAATGTCACATTCTTGCCAAAATTCGCCTACATAGTCTACTGGCTGGAGGTAGTTTAAACGACATCATCCCCAGTGCATGTGAGTCTAAACCCAGCACAGGTGAAACCCAGATTTTCTGTCATTTAGAGGAGATTGTAACATTTCTCTAGGCTTGCAGATTGGTCCTTCTCCTGATCCGGCTTTTCAAAGTTTCATTTAAATGTACCCATTAAGGGTAGGTCTACCCAGCAGCAAGGAAAAAGCTCTCAGCCCGGGTAGAAAGACCTTGTTCCTTTTCACATTCTCAGAAAAATTTCAGAAGTTGATTCCCAGTGGTAGGGGATCCAAATGACCAGTGATGCGGAGACCCGTGTGTATGGACAGAGCTACTAGAAACGTTTCCATCACACCTTTATTAAACAAAAACAGCCTTTTCTCCTTAAAGATTTTCACAGCAAATTATTGTTTTGTTCAAAATTTTCTAGGTCTTTTTTTTTAAGAAAAAAATTAATTAAGAGAAAAATTTGGGTTCTGAAAAATAATGATTTTTTTGTTTTGTTTTGTTATGGTTTTTGCCCAAAACACAGAACATTTCCATTAAAATTTTATTGGGGGGGGGGAGAAATGATTTTGTTCAAAATGTTTTAGCTTTTTTATGACAAAATGTAAATGCAAACATTTGCAGTTTTTGAAAAACAAACTTTTTTGGGGTGGGAGGGGTGTCTTTTCCTCTAAACTCCAGATGTTTTCTGTGAAACGTTTAACAAAAATAAAGGCTTTTTTTGTTTGTTTCTTTCAAAATGTTTCATGGAAAATATTTAACACTTTCTGACCAGTTCTTCTATCGACTTAATCGTCCCCTCTCCCTTCATGTGTGAAGAGGACAAAAATCCAACAGCCCTAGGCAGGGGCACCCAAGGACTCCACAGAAACCCCTCCATGAACTTTGCAGTGCTCAAGCTCTGTGCGGTGAGAGGGAATGGGACTGGGAGACTCCCGGGTTATCTAGGACAATCAGGGTGAGATCTAAATCCCTATCCATTTATCTGTTCTTTCCTTGAAGACGTCTAAGGATTTTACCATAACTATGTCCCTCAGTGAATTGCATCTGTTCACTCTCTGATTGATGATATCTTCCCAATTGACACCTAAGGCTTAGAATTCTGTAGTATAGACCGTCGGTATAGCTATCTCGCTCACCTTCAAGCAACGCCGTTACACCAACTGAACTCCGGGTGCAGACAGCGCTATGTCCATAGGTGGGCTTCTCCCATTGACACAGCTACAGCCGCTGCAGCACTGTACATGCAGACAAGCCCTAACAGTGTACCTAACACTCGTGTGACTGGGAGCCCAGGGGAGCCAACTGAGATCACCCAATTAGGGTAAACTGCAAAGAATGGGGGGGACAATCCCCAAAACTGGTGGATATTCCAATACTTAGATTTACCAACCAGCACAAAACAGCTTCTATAATATCTCACTGGTTACCCAGAAACCAACAACCCAGTTCCCTTAAAGCGACCCAGCCTCGGGCCTCCACCCAGACACCCAGGATTACTGAAAATCTTATTCATCATCTAAGAAAGTTCTACCAATCCCAAAGGATCGGACACATTACCTCCCAGGTTAATGCAGATTCCAGATCTTACCCAAATACACGCTTACAGCCAGTTCTTATTAACTGAACTACAATGTATTAAAAAAGAAAAGAGAGAGAGAGATTGGTTAAAAGTATACGCATAGACATGAGTACAGTTCTGAGATCAGATTCATAGTGGAGATGGTGAGCTTTGCAGTTGCAAAGAGTTCTTTCAGAATTAGTGCATAGGTTATAGTCCAATGTCCATATTCAGGGTGAGCCAGGTAGAACTGCAGTTCTCAGCCTTTTGACTAAAGCATCCCCTGCATGAAGCATCAAGCAGATCTGAGATAAAAAGGATCAGGACCCATTTTTATACAGTTCCAGAGCTTCGTTGACAGTTCGGCGTCCTTAGGCGAACACTAGGCAATCATGGAGATTTTGAAGTAGACCTATTTCCTAAGCATCACCGCTAACTAGCTACAAGGATCAACATAAGGCAATTGCTTGTTTTCCACCATTCACAGGTGATTTGCTCTACATTTCAAAGAGAGATGAATACAGTGATATCGCCATGTTTACAGTTCATTTAAATGTTAAGATGTCCTTTTGATCTCTGAATTAACAGAATACAGTATAGACAGGGACTGTTTAACTACATTGTTAACCTCTAACAAGACATGAGTACACACATACAATTAGTATCACCTCTAATTTCTAACAATACAGGTTTGCATTTCAAAGTTCTAGCCTATCTACTACAGAATGGCCCTAATTACCATTTGCATACTTTTCTAACATGTCTCTAAAGGTTGGCTCTGGGTCATTTAGCCTGCGAGCTGCTTAACCCTTTCTATTGACACACTTTGTATGAGATTCGTTGCAATTATATAACAGCGGTAGCAACAACGATTTGCATGGTCATACTCTAATCAGATAACATCACAACCCGTCTGCTCCTAATTGTAACACCGGTGTCTCATGTGAACAATCCCTTTGACGTTGTTTCCCATCAGATATTTACAATCACCCTGAAGCTGATTTCACAGTTTCTTTCACACTGTTATCAAACACAGACATTTTATGCCATCAGTGCAGCAGGAGCTGAACCTTAAGTTACTTATGTGAGCAGAAATGTCCTCACTGCGACTGAATAAAATAACGCAACCCCCAAAAGTTGTTTGTTTAACCACACAGAGAGAGCTCTTTGCATCTTGGTGCCCAGGGATGGTTCCCATTAGTGTTAATGGGAGTGTTGTGAGGGCAGTGATTGGAAAAGAGCCTCCTATGGTCCCTTAAATGCTAAGTCTGTGGTCTACAAAAGACAAAACATGAGAAGCTATTTAACCTTGTGTTCTGTCCAAGTGGATTTCTAAAAGTCCAGGACAGCCCATAACGCCTGCTGCTCACATTGCATGTGTCTGGCTGGTTGTAAAGCACTGATCTCATCTTCCAAGCTACTTAGGTATTGCCTCCGCCATCCTTCAGGAACAGAAAAAAGCTCTTTACGCACTGCGCTCCACTTCTCCTGGCGAGCGACTGTCGGAGCAGTCCTTTCACGCTTGTTTCTCTCAATGGCTCTTTTCAGGAGATGCTTTCCCACCAGTTTAAAAATCAGGGCCTAAGTGCTGCTTTGTGAATGGGTTCGACTTAGCACAGTTACCTACAGAATCATGGCAAACTACTTTAGACTTTCCTTAGATACATTGCTTAGCAGGGCAGGATTCTCCCTGTCCCTCCCCTTCTCTTTGGAACTCAGGCATTGTATTCACTATTGCTTTACTAAATTCTCTAACAGTGGAAATCAACACTGGCCTGATGCTGTTTTCCTTGGGCAGCAGGGGGAGTTGAAATGCAAGACCAGGCACCTTGGCCCAGAGCCACAAAAGCACTTAAGTGCCTGACTCCTACTTTAGGGCCCTAAGTCCAACATTTAGGCACCACTGAGATCCTCAAAACCCCTGGAGGCACCTAAAATTCCACAGTGCTTCAATTTTTACCATAAAAGTCCACTGGGTGCCTAGGTTTCTTCCTTCAGGCACGAACAGTACTGCTTCCTGCAGACACCCTGATGCCTCTCTCAAACCAGGTGAAGATAGGTGTTGCCGCACCTATCTCGCCTGTAGGGCCCGCCAACTCCACTCAAAACAGCCAGAGGGGCTCTCCCTTCTCACCTGTCTCCCACTCGCCCAGGATGTTGGAGACCCCACTTCTGCCAGATTAACGGGAGGGATTTGAACAAGAGTTCCTCACCTTTCACATAAACACCCTACCCGCTTGCTAGAGTCACTCTCACTCTCTGGCCCAAAGCAGGCATCATTATTTCATACAAAGTGGAAAACATAACAGAAGAGATTGAGAGAACCTTGCATAAGCCTGTGTGTGGTGTAGACCTGGCCTAAATGTAGCACTCTGCAATGCTCAGCGTTACAATGCCAAAGTCCCTTTATGTATCTGGGCCCTTGTGTTTAGAGATTGGACACAGGAAATCTTTGGTGCTCTGAGGATTCTCCCAATATCCTTAGGGCATTAACAGTGGGACTCGCCAAGGCATTTAGAATCCCTCCCGAAGTGGATATAATGCACTTGGGTGTGAATATGCGCAATAGCCCAACCTCAATGACCCAGAAAATGACTAGTTGGGGTTGGGTCAGGTCTTGTGCCATCAGCATTCAGCACCATTCCCAGAGCATGAGAGAGAGAAAGAGAGAGAGAAATCACACACAGGAAAGGAAAGCAAAGGAAACCCAGTACTTTTACAGGACTTGATCCTTCAGCATTTGTAATAGGCATAGCTCTATTCAAGTCCATGATCAGCCAAGTTATGCTAGCTGAAGATGTGGCCCATACCATTTTATGGGATTTTTTTTCTGAATTTAGCGCTGGTAAAAGATTATGTGTTAATAGCCATGAAGGCTGAGATCCTATATCCACAGAGAGGCCAATTTCTCTCGTTGGACGGTTTCCCTTTTTATTTGTAATTAGTAGAAATAATTGGAAATAACAATTCAACTGGAAAAAAATCTAAAATCAGGAAATTGACTAAACTGGAGCTAATAAATCATTTTGTCATTATAGTTAGTAATGAGTGTAGCTGTGGGTTGGATCTTTGGAAAATTACTTTTTTCTATAAATTAAATAAAAAGTAAAAAAAAAAGGAAAATCCTTTTCCAAATTTTGGTGGATTTTCCCCCCACAAGTGAGTTTTTCTTACCACAGTAGTTCCCAAATGTTGTGAAACCAAAATGTTGTCATCAGATATATGTTTTTTCTTGATTTTCTGCAGAAAATCAGATATAATTAATAAGTGGAATATTATGGTTGTATTATGTTTTAAACAGTGTTAATTTTTCCTGGAAGTTGCAACAAAGGACCAAAATTTTCACTGGGAAAGTGCAAGTGGTAATATCTTGAATTTGTTTCCAATTTCTGTTTCTCTGTTTTATGACTCAGCCACCAATAATGGACGGAATCCCATTTGTTCCAACTGTCTCCTCTTCCCTTGAAATGCCGCCTTTTCAAATCCAACTGCCAGTATGGTAATTTGCAGTGATTTTCTTTCTAACAGCACATCTTGAAGATGAGGCACCTGCTCTGAATAACCGTTTTCATGCCTTAACATCATTTCTATACCTACACTTTCTAATTTCTGCGTGAAAGGCAGTTCTTTCATCAGTGCTGCTCAAAGCTTCACACAAACTGAATACACCTCCTCTTAGGTTCATTTCACCAGTAATATATTTTACCATTACTGAAATATCTATAGTGGAAGCTGCTGCATGTTTGCCCTTGTGTGACGTCTTTTTCATTCGTAAATAGTAGGGGTAAACTTTGGTACTTGTCTTCACTTTCAAGGCCCTTCATGACCTAGCCCCATCTTACTATCAGTCATCCGATATCAAAACATTGACTCCTGCCACCAAAGGGCCCATGATCCCAGCCTCCATCACCCACTTGTGAAGTTTTCAAACAAGCACCTTCATGCTTTCTCCCATGCTGCTCCTCACACCTGGCAGAAGCTCCCTGTACACATCTGCAAAACTAACTCATTATCCTCCACCAAACCCCTCCTTAAAATTCCCCTCTGCCTTGATGCCCACCAAAAACTTGGCAATAGCCAGGCTGCTGGTGTGCTGAAAGTCAGACCACCCACCCCCTACCATGCTGCCCATTATCATCTCATTGTTTCCTTATGCTCCCCTATCTGTCTGTTTGTATCCCGCTATTGTCTTGTCTCTTACTTACTTTGTAAGCTCTTTTGTTCTGTGTGCATACTGCTCCTAGCACAATAGGGTCCTGCTCCAGGCCTGGGGCTCTTAGGCACTACAATAATAAGAGAAATAACTCCTGCCTCTTATTGCAAAGCCACTGAAGTCACCAGCTGCACGAGGCTGGGTGCAGTTCTACTGCAGTACGTGGTGGTGGGGTCTGAAATAATTGGAGATTGGGTTAGAAAGAATGCAGACTCCCTGCTCAAACAGCCCAGAAGGGCAGGGGCCTGCCGGAGGAGGAGTAAGGGTAGGGCAGGTGGATCCACTCAGAAGAAACTGTGTCTTCCTAGCACCATCTGGCCCCAAAGGGAGTAGAGCAAAGAGCATTGCATCCCCATCAATGACCCTCCTCTGCATTTGTTTCCATTGAAGAGTCCTCTCAACTGCTTTTCTCCCACCCCCTCCTGTCTCCATTCAGTTTCACTTCCTAACCAATCCTGAGCTTGTGTACAGCTATGGTGGCTCCCAAAGTGTCACTGAGGAACTCTAGGAAGAAAGTTTATGCAAATGAAGTTTCTCTTTGGCCATTCTTTTTCACCAATAGATAGGGGCATATTGCTCCTTCCCCTGTGGAGCTTCTGTCTCCCTAGAGTTCTGGGAGAAGACTAGACTTCTCAGGAATTTTCCATCAGAAGAGCTTTCCAACAGAAAATGCCCTCTTTGCAAAATCAAAGATGAATTTGGCCCATAGGAGTTTGTTTTGAGGCTGGCTAGACGCTGCCATCATGCTGTTCTTCAATCAGCACTGTTTAGCTCAGCAGTAGCTTGGAGGTTAGCACAATGTAGGAGATGTGGTTCAGATAGATGGCTGCAATTTATGAATGACACTAACTGTATTCTAGTGAATCAGGACAGTGTTGTTGTCTAGGCTACATCCCATTAAGCCCAAAGGAATGGAAAGCCAGACAAATCCCACAAAGCAGCGAGTAGCCACAGCAGCAGAAGAGACATAAGGGCATATACATTATTTGCTGAAGCCAATTTGAGCAGTGCGCATATATCTGAGGACAGAAGCTTCAGTGACTTGAGAGGCAAGGACACTCTGAAAATACTTTAGTCAGTTCAGACCACTTCTCTAAAATATATCAACCTACCAGTGCATATAAAGGAAAAGCAGTTCCCTTTCAGTATGCCTCGGCACATCTCCTAATGGCCCCAACTTGAGAAGTACCTGAAGGTTTTTAGCTCATTTGGGCAGATGTACATTTGTGTTAGGATGGAGGGACTCTATTTCCAGACATAAGGAGTTGGCTGATTGACCTCAGACTTGATTCAAATGTGCTGTTGGTGCTGCTAGCTAAAATGGATCGGGATCTATAAAGAGAGTCATCTAGTTCACTTGAGGTGAAGTAAATGAATTTTTGATTGTGTGGCTTCCTATGAGATTAGAAATTGCACTAATTTACTATTTTGAAGTATCTATATTTTAAAAAAATTGGAAAGTAGGGCAGAAAAGTTTCCCCTTCAATTATAAACCACTTTTTAAATTTTTAATTTAGTTGTAGAAAGAAATATTTCAGTGGCATTTTTGTAGTCTTGACATTTGACCACAGATTAAGCATTTTTATAGAGCTGCAACGCAGAAAGCTCTGAGAAAAGAAACCCAAGATTTCTTTTGAAAATCTCATGTAAATTTTTCAGAGGCAGAATGTACAATGCTGGAAGAAAACCATGAACACAGAATCTACATACTGTAGACTATTCTTGTTTGCTGAGGCAGTAATTGCCTTTGGATAGCTATGTACATTTACATTTCCCTCTTACAGTTTCCTACTGGGACCATGTTTTCCAGATCTGTTTGCTGCCATCCCACTGGTCACTCTGCTGGTGTATTCTCCCACCCTGTGGGTGTCTGGTCTATTTGGATTGTAATCTCTTCAGGGCAGGGACCATCTACTACTCTGTGTTTGTACAGCACCTCGCACAATGAGACTTCATTCTTGGCTGGCCCTTAGGCCCGTCCGTAATAAACAAGATTAATAATATTATCCATTAAAACTAGTCAATAAGTTCTGCTCAAAATGTTTTTGCAATGGAAAATGGTTTCTTAAATGGAAATTTTCTCAAGAAAAAAATGGCATGCTTGTCTGAAAACTGGGAGGAGGTTTAATAAAAACCTGAAAACCTTCAGAGAAAATGTTGATGATAGATATTTACTGACAAGCTCCAACTATCCATCTAGCAGACTGGTCTACAATAAACACTGACATCAGCTTAGCTACATCTCTCAGGCAGGTGAGAAATCCACAGCCCTGAGAGATGTAGCTGAGCCAACCTAATGCCTGGTGTAGACAGAGCTAAGTGGATGGAAGAATTCTTTCCGGGAGGTGGATTAACTACAGCAATGAGAGAACCCGCCCCCCCCCCATCAAAATAGTGATTAGTGGGTGTCTACACTGAACCACTACAGTGGTGCAGCTTTCTTTTCTCTCATAATCCTACCCAGCTCCCTCTTGGAAGTACGGATAAATCATAGAATCATAGAATATCAGGGTTGGAAGGGACCTCAGGAGGTCATCTAGTCCAACCCCCTGCTCAAAGCAGGACCAATCCCCAACTAAATCATCCCAGCCAGGGCTTTGTCAAGCCTGACCTTAAAAACCTCTAAGGAAGGAGATTCCACCACCTCCCTAGGTAACCCATTCCAGTGCTTCACCACCCTCCTAGTGAAAAAGTGTTTCCTAATATCCAACCTAAACCTCCCCCGCTGCAACTTGAGACCATTACTCCTCGGTCTATCATCTGGTACCACTGAGAACAGTCTAGATCCATCCTCTTTGGAACCCCCTTTCAGGTATTTGAAAGCAGCTATCAAATCCCCCCTCACTCTTCTCTTCTGCAGACTAAACAATCCCAGTTCCCTCAGACTCTCCTCATAAGACATATGATCCAGCCCCCTAATCATTTTTGTTGCCCTCCGCTGGACTCTTTCCAATTTTTCCACATCCTTCTTGTAGTGTGGGGCCCAAAACTGGACACAGTACTCCAGATGAGGCCCCACCAATGTCGAATAGAGGGGAATGATTACATCCCTCGATCTGCTGGCAATGCCCCTACTTATACAGCCCAAAATGCCGTTAGCCTTCTTGGCAACAAGGGCACACTGTCGACTCATATCCAGCTTCTCGTCCACTGTAACCCCTAGGTCCTTTTCTGCAGAACTGCTTCCTAGACATTCGGTCCCTAGTCTGTAACAGTGCATGGGATTCTTCCGTCCTAAGTGCAGGACTCTGCACTTGTCCTTGTTGAACCTCATCAGATTTCTTTGGGCCCAATCCTCTAATTTGTCTAGGTCCCTCTGTATCCTATCCCTACCCTCCAGCATATCTACCACTCCTCCCAGTTTAGTGTCATCTGCAAACTTGCTGAGGGTGCAGTCCACGCCATCCTCCAGATCATTAGTGAAGATATTGAACAAAACCGGCCCCAGGACCGACCCTTGGGGCACTCCATGTGATACCGGCTGCCAACTAGACATGGAGCCATTGATCACTACCCGTTGAGCCCAACGATCTAGCCAGCTTTCTATCCACCTTATAGTCCATTCATCCAGTCCAAACTTCTTTAACTTGCCGGCAAGAATACTGTGGGAGACCGTATCAAAAGCTTTGCTAACATCAAGGAATAACACATCCACTGCTTTCCCCTCATCCACAGAGCCAGTTATCTCGTTGTAGAAGGCAATTAGGTTAGTTAGGCATGACTTGCCCTTGGTGAATCCATGGTGACTGTTCCTGATCACTTTCCTCTCCATCTTCTGAATAACTTCTGGGTTATTACTAATAAATCTTTCAGTCATGTTGTAAATACGCAGGGCTCCCCGTGCTCCTGCCTCCACTCCAGTACGACACCTCTCCCCAACCTTCCCAGTCCCAGACACCCTTTTGTAGGAGATTCTGGAATCCCAGTCCATGGAAGGCTAGCACAGAGTGATTCCATATGGTATGGAACCACCCACAAACAGAGACAGAAGAGACAACTTGCTGCAGGAGGGTTTCAAAACTTAGACTTGGTCTACACCTAAAACTTAGATTGACCTAGTTATGTTGCTGTTGCTCAGGGGTGTGAAAAATTCACACTGCGACGATACATTATTAAGCTGATCTAAGATCCTGTGTAGACACCACTACGTTGACAGAAGAATTCTTCTATTGACCTAGCTACTGCCTCTCAGAGAGATAGATTAACTACACTGATGAAAAATCCTTTCCATTGATGTAGCATAGCTACAGTAGCATAGCTGCAGCAGCGCTTGTAGCTTGTAGACACAGCCTTAGCGTTATGGAGTGTGTTACAAGAATAGCCCCACCAGATATTTTGCTGGACTTTCATGCATGTTGTTACAGATGCCCAGGATTAAATATCTTTGTATTTGTTACCCAAGAGCACACATCGTGAGGTCCATGAAACAATTTTTAATGCAAAATGCTGATAGAGAAATGGCACTTGTACAGAATGTCCATACTGGGTTAGACCAAAGGTCCATCTAGCCCAATATCCTGTCTTCTGACAGTGGCCAGTGCTAGGTGCTTCAAAGGGGATGAACAAAACAAGGCAATTATCGAGTGATACATCCCCTGTCATCCACTCCCAGCTTCTGGCAATTAGCGCCTTATTGACATCTGAAGTAAGATTGCAGCTCTGACTATCTTGGTTAATAGCCATCAATGGACCTTTCCTCTATTCACCAATTCAAATATTTCCCCTGTCATAAAATATTAGTATGGTGGTGGAAGGGTTACACAGGAAAATTCCCTGGATGATTTTTTTGAAGGGGGGCGGGGACAGAGAGCGGTAAGGGGATCTGGGTGTGGTAATGCTATGCACCCCCATGCTGTCCCTGTTGGAACCAGGCATTAAAAATAAGGGTTGTATGATTAAGAGAAGAATATCAGTTTCCCTATAATTATCACTCACAGCTGGCCCTTATGTTTCCTGTAGGGAACCAGTTGTGGAAATTACTAATCATTCAAGTAAATTGTACTTTGAAGGCAATGAGTGGGAGTGCAATCCCCACAGAGCCTTGGAAACGGAATTGGAGATAATGGAGGAGGATCAACAAATTCTTCATGTAAATTGTAATAATTTCAGTGGAATGAAAAACACAGCAGTGAGATGTGGCTTCCGGGCCTAAGAAGGGTGTAGTGCACCAGGAAAAAGATGTCCACCAAGGGACAGGTTGCAGCCAGGGTGAGATTAAGGTTAATCAGGGCCCTGGTAACACCATGATATGGGCCCCCCTTGAGGTTCTGCCCTGCATCCTCACCCCTCTGAGACTCCCACACCCCAAATCAGTTTGCTATGGTGATGGTAGGGTGCCCACGCTCCATCCCAAAGCAGACAGACTTAGAGGTAACACTCCATCAAGATGGGGCAGTTCCCCCCACACTGCTATTAGCTAAGGGTCTCTGCAGACTCATGCAGAGGTCACTGCATTATTTACACTCAGGTCACCTTTTCAAGGTTTTCTTCATAAGCATTGGGGATAGGAATTTTTTAAAGGAAATCTGAGGTTACATCACAATGACATGACTCCAGGAGAGAGGGCCCTAGACATTGACCTACAGTACCTATGCCTTAATCTGGACTCACTTACATCGTAACATAGCTGCAACTTCCCATCTGCTATAGAGGAACTTAGTTCAAACAGTGGGTGCCTGGGGCAGGAGGACATGGCTCAGGTGGCCATTCCTACCCACTTAGAAAAACATCGTGTTTGTACTATGAATACAGAAGTAGCAGCCTATCTTTGGAGAGGTCAGCTATTTCAGTACTTCTTTTCTACTCCCCCTTTCAAATATACCATGGAGCAATGTTCATTTATGTCAGTACCAATAAGGAGCAGTGCCAGTGAATGAGATGTCCCTGAACTGGACAAAGCAGTAGAGGTGTCAGTAGAATTGCAATCAGAGGTGGCATGAAAGACACCATGGTCCAGTGGGTAGTGCCCCAGACTGGACGTCAGGACAGCTAGCTTCTACTCCTGGCTTTGCCACTGAGTGAGTCATTTCCCCTCTTCCTCCTTCCCCCAACACTTTGTATTTATATTGTAAGCTCTTTGGGGGCAACGACTGACTCAATAGATATTTGCACAATGCCTAGTAGACTGGGGCATGGGTGTTGGCTGGGGCCTCCAGCAGTTACTGTCACCAGTAATACTTTCAGAGGTAAGTTCAAGAGGTCAATAGGCTTCGTTTAGATCTAAATTAGCATCCAAAAGTTAGGAGATTTCTACCAGCATTTTAGGTTGACCTTTCCTTCTCAGTGATCTCAGTGGTTTGAGCATTGGCCTGCTAAACCCAGGGTTGTGAGTTCAATCCTTGAGGGGGTCATCTGGGAATTTCATTGGGGATTGGTCCTGCTTTGAGCAGGGGGTTGGACTAGATGACCTCCTGAGGTCCCTTCCAACCCTGAGAGTCTATGATTCTACCCAGACCCCTCGATTACTAGAGAGGTCATCTCAGGCTCTAGCAAGTCAGGGAGCCTCTGTCCTGGGCTCTGGCCACTATTGCAAAAACTAAGCAGGCAAGCTTGGTTGAAGGTGACACAGAGTGCCTTATGCACATGGCAGGAACGTAGTGGCTCCCAGGGCCTAGCAGAGGGTTTGCTGAACCCTCCAAGGCCGCAGCAGGAGTTGTTAAGGAGGAAAGGGGTGGGTATGCTGCTCTGGGATTTGGAGAAGGGATTCTCCTCCCCTTTCTAAAGAGGTTTTGAGAACAGCTGAAGTTTGGGTTGTTTCCTTTTTTTAGGAAGTGCCAATCTCAGAATCTTGAAGCCAAACTAAAGTGGTTTCCAGTAAAGCAATAGTAATCAGGCAGGCAGGGTGGGGGAGAAATCAAAACAAGCTGCTCGCTGCAGTAAACCAAGAAAATATGTAACAGGAATTTACAGAAATCAATTCTGGTAACGTGACATTTAAACCTGTAGCTGTTTATCTCCTGTAGGAGAGAAAAAGCAAACAAACAGTTTAAAAAAAAGAACGAAGAGCTCATTGTGAAAGCAACACACATTTAATGGAGCAAAGTACCACAGTGCACTATTATCACAGCAGTCAGTCCTACCACCCAGCTGCTCCCACTGCTCCTTATCCTCCTTACCAGCAGGCGGCGTTTGTCCTCAAAGCTCTCGCATAAGCCTAGTCCTGGGGCCTGATTCTCCTCTTTTTGGGCCAGATCCAAAGTGGATTGAAATCTATGGAAAAACTCCCACTGATTGCAGTGGGCATTGGATTATACCCCCTCACACTTATTTTACACAGGTGTAGGAGTCACACCAGTTTGAGTGAGAAGAGAATCAGACCACCAGGGATTTAAAATGGCTCCTGTTCACAGGGGATATCCGACCATTCAGGACAATTCCATTGAACAACATTGAGCTTCGATAAAAAAGACGACAATCCGTTACCACAGGGCTGGAATAATTTTCAAGGGCTGGGAGGCTAATGCTTTGGGGCTTTGTGACAACATCTTCACTCTAGACGGGTAACGGACCTCTCCCGGGTAAAAAAGGGTACCAGAGCCTAGGCACCATTACATACCTCGGGTCAAGTGGGGGGGGGGAGGGGAGGGAGAAATATATTATCAAGCTATTGGGTTCTCTTGACCAATAAAGCTTTTTTTCCATTAAAGGACTGTGAGTGTGTACAGGGCTCCTCTTACATCCATCTAAGTGCTCTTTGAACTCCATCCAAACTAAAATCCACATCTGAATAAGTTAAAAAAAAGATATAAAAACAAGTTCTCCTGCTTCTTGAGCCAGGATGGGAACTCTGGGCAGCTCCTTCTTCTTTGCTGATGGGAGGATTGTGGACATATGCCTGCTGGACTGATGACCCATTGCCTGTTGCTGTCCTTTGTGGGTCCAACTCTATTTGTTCGGTGCTGGTCTGCAGCAAACCTAGGTGACGTGTCTGGCCAAAGCATCAACTGGGGCAATATTTACCAGCAAGGCCATTCCTGTTAGGTTGGCTGCAAGAAAGAAGAGCTTGTTGGCTTTAGTCCATTCACTAAGTTCAGTCATCAACTCAAATGAGCCATAAAATGCTTCCCAACCAGCACAATGAGGTGCCTTCAGCACCAGGATCCCCAGCCGATGATCTGTTGTGGGGCCACTTGCCTGCTTCTAGTTAGAGCTGGACAGGCTGTTCTCACTTCTAGATTTCTTGCTGCTGCTGGATGCCAGCCATTGCATCCATTGCCCATTCATCTACAGCCATCTCTCAGTGTTCTTCTCCCCTTCTCCTAAGCTGCCAGCCAATCTCCAGAAGCCCCCAGCACCATGTGGCTGGGAAGGGGAGGGCCTTCCTTTGGCTGCATAATCCTCACAGCTTTGCGGATGGGGAAAGCCCTTCCTTGGACTCCATTTTCTTGCTTTCTACAGGGTACCTCAACTCTTGATTTCCTTAACAGCTGCTGCAAAATACTCTTGCCAGCCTAAGAGTGGCAGCAAAATCCCACACTTAGCACCATTGGATATGAAATCATGCACACTCCATCAGCTGTAATACAGCGGGGCTTCAGAGCCTGGCAACAGGAGAGACTTCCTAATGAAGAGACACTCGAAAGACTGGGCCTATTTGTTTAGACAAAAGCCTAGTAAGAGGGACCATAAACAGACTTACGCAAAGTAATGAATGTAAGAAAAAGAAAAAGGTCAACCAAGTGCTCCTACATATTATACAGAAGAACTAGAGGAAATTCAATGAAATTGAAAAACAACAAATCTGAAACTGATAAAGGGTTACATTAATAAAGATAATTGATAAAGATAATTAGCCTATGGAAGTCATTGCCATGAGATATCACATTTCTAGTAAGATTTAAAAAGGATCAGACATTTTTGTGGATAATTATAGCATCCTCAATAATGACAGCGGTGACATTGTGTCTACGTAACTGGTGTGCGTCAGTCATTTAGACAAGTGACTCAAACTGTGCCCACAAATACAGAAGCGCATTTAAGACATGGCCCAATGTATGTACTTTTTCATTTTCCACTCTCATAGTAAGTCACCAGATTCCCATGGTACTGCCATCTTTTAAGTCATCTGAAGCTAGTCACTCTGCCCATGGTTACATCATACAATCTGACAAGTAAAACTGAACTGACATCACATTAAACAGCTGATCCTAACATGAAACTTAGTTTTAAAAATATCCCTGTACCTGCTTCCAAGTAACACCGGCAATTTCAAGGGCTGCTGGAATAAATCTAGCACAACAAGCTGTACAGCATGGGGTTGGAAGAGAGTTATTTTTACTTTGGTTAAGGATGACAGTTCAGCATAACTGACTCATGAGTCTTTTTCTTTCAGCCCCACCTGTGGTGAAATAGTCATCCCTAACTAATGTTCGTAACATTGTCATTCCTCCTAGTTTATGAATGTATATATCTGCCAGGTCTATTCATCTTTAACAGCATTGACAGGGCGAGTTACTGAATTTTCTCATTAAGCGCTGAATATATTTTGTGCTTTTCACATATCAAATTTGCTGCTGAGCCTGTGCTTATATAAAGAAATTGATATAATTTATTATTAAAGTTCCCGGGGGGAAAAACATGCTATGTTAAGTTACTGATATGTTCTCTCAACCTTAACTCCAAGTTAAGGGTATAATAGATTATGGGGTGATGTTGTACTTATCCCCACTACAAGCATTGCAAATCCATGAAATTCATGTTCAGGTTAAACTGAAAAGAAATCCAAACATACTCAAGTTTGGAAAAGCAAAGTGAAGACACCCAACCTACCTTACATCAGACACTCTGTGATACCAGTACAATTGGGACACATCAGACAATAACCGTATGCTGCACAATATCTGTAATGAGAGGTCTGTGATGCTTCCCGCGGGATAGCTAGGTGCCTCACAACCCTGGGTAGCACATGCCCTTAGCAAGGCAAAGTCTCATCCTGACTGTGGCCAGCAGCAGAAACTTCAGAGGAAGGTGCAGGAAACCCTGCAGTTCTGGGATAACCTGATGCATCCTGACCCACAACCCTCAGTAGTTAGAGGTTGGCTCATAGCCTGACGCTTCAGGTTTAGATCCTTGTTGTTTGGATTGGTATATCTACCATTATTTCGCTAGATGTTCCTGTGATCCATATAAATGTCCAATCTTTTTTTGAATCCTGCTAAGCACTTGGGCTCTATGCTATCTGCAGCAATGGGACACCGTCTAATTGTGAACTGTATGAAGAAATATTGCTCTTTGAGTTTTCAATTTGCCATTTTTTAATTTCATTCAGTGCTCCCGAGCTGTTCTATTGTAAGGCAGGGTCAATAATTTCTGAGCTCCCCATTCATTATTTTGTAGACTTTTATCATGGGACCTTTTATTGATCTAGAACGCTGTGTTGCTCAGCTGAACTCAATGGTAGTTTCACCGTTAACGTCTAGCTGGAGCAGGATCAAGCCCTTAGTGTAAGTCCCAAACCAGTCAGTCTCTCTTCATACGAAAGTTTTGCCATGGCCCTAGTCAGTCATTCTCGTTGACAGTCTCTGAACCCCGTCTAATTCTGCAATTTCCTTTTTGATGTGGGATGCCCAGAACTGACCACAGCATTCCAAGTGAGGCTGAACCACTGATTAATGTAATGGCTTTATAACAGTTTCCAGATTATTCTCCACCCCCTTCCTTAGCAAACAAAATGTTAGGCAGCTTTTCTTGACTGCAACTGCACATCAAGCAAAGGTCTTTCACTGAGCTGTCAAAAAAAAAATCTTTGTACAGTCATTTAAAAATCCTCATTGTTTTAACTTTACCTACTAGACCAATGTCTCTGGTTTTCTGCACTCTTAGGAGGCCCCCTCAACAAGAAGCTGTGTGAAATATTGTTTCAACATTGATGAAAAAGATGGTCAATAGGGCTTTATTAGCCAGCCACAATATTTTGAAATACCATCCTTTCATCCATATCACTAGGATAGAGGCTGCCAAAGAAGGGAGTGTGGGAGGAGGCTTTTGAAAGCTGTTAGCTTTGGGAAAAGATAGGACAATACATAAGATTCCCCAGAAAGGTCTTGATATGCGTCACAACTGGAGGTTAGCCATTCCTAGCACAGGGTTCTGAAAGATTAGCTGGATCAAAACACTGGAGAAGTGGTCCAGTGGATTAGGGCACTCACTTTCTCTTCTAAAGGTTGAGTGCAAATTCTGGATTATAGTCACAAATGAAAAAGACTCAAAGGGGGTTTGGTATTGTGGGGTGGGAATACGTCTAGGAACACACGCCACACACAGGCTTATTTCTTTAGATTGTTAGAGCACCACAATCTACTCCACACTTAAGAGCTTGTCATGTTCCAGCAGTGCTGGGTTGGACAGGCAACAATATGGTGGCTTTAAAGGGCACATTGTTACACCCTTCCCCCAGTATTTTACAGACCCATCATTGCTAATAAAACCTCTATAGTTGTGCTCAGTTGTGGTGCTCTCACACAAAGCCCAGTTGTACTGTTCTGAAGGACCTTCTTCCCTGGTCATCTTCTTCTGACCTTCTTCTCAATCAAATGTCAGCACAGTGCCTAGCATAATGTGGCCCTCAGCACTCACTGGCACCTCTACATGCTACCATAATACACATAATCAATGATAACACAAAAGACTGATGATAAGAGTCTACTTTTCAAAAGTTTCAGAAAGTCTGCTGCAATTGGAGGCATTTCACCATCAAAATCCTTCTGGGATCTTTTGCGGTTTCGTGTAATGTTTTCCACCATTAAGAATTTGCTTGTCTTCTTTTCCGATGTCTTGTGTCGCCTGACCATCATGAGGCATGTGGAAGTTGGGTGTAGGCTATTTATTCAGTTCCTTAGCTTGTTCCGTGTAGGAAGCAGCAGATACAAGATCTCAAAACATCTCCTTTTTCCTTAGGTGGTATCATTGATGGACAAAGTCCATATGAAGTAGGTTTCTCTACTCAACTAGTTTTATGAAAGCAGAGTTTTTCCATTCAGTCATGCTAGACCTTTGTTTTGTAAGTATTTTCTATTTCACCAACTGTCTGAATCTCCTTATGTGTGATGTGAATCATATGGTGGCTGTAAAACGCACCACTCCACACTTAATTGGAATCCATTACCAAAGATAATTAACTCAGCTATGGCAACACACAAATAGGCACTCAGCTACCAGGCAACATGGGAACTTCATGAAGATAAGTCCCCACCATGGCCACCTATTGTCCCCACTGGCTCTCACTCCTCAGATGAGAGCCTGTTCCACACAGCCACTCACCCACATCCACACACCAGCTCAGACTCCCACTACACAAAGGTGCAGGACATAGGGGCACTGGGGCAGAAGAACCACTGTGCTGAGTCTACAGAGGAGCTTAAAGAACCATGCCCAGCCTTGCCCTCGCCACTGCAGCCATCAGCTATCCTGCTTCCCCTCTCAGCCCTGCAGGCAGGTGCCCCACCTGCTAAAGAGAAACAAGTGCTCCTCAGAAAGATGGCTGTGTAGTGGAAAGATCAGTGCCCCCATACAGACGGCTGACTTAAAGGGCCAACAGCAGATGTGCTAAAATGCTTGAGTTGCAAAGCTTTGTGCTGGAGCCAAATGCTTCCTCAGATCTGTCATCTGCAAAACCAAGCAAGACTGAGATGAGTGCCTTCTGAACCAGGAGAGGATGTTACAGAGGGGGAGCCCAATTAGCTTGCAGAGCCTCCGCTATTGGTAGTATAAGATGCCCTGTGTCTCAGTGAGGTCAGCCTGCTTGTCCTTCCTCCTCATCCAAAGGCTCCAGATCAATCAGGTTTGGGGACCCAAATCTTCTTGGCTGAGGGAACCTTTCCATGAATCTCCCTTTCAATTATGTCCTCTGGATCCTCTCTGCAGCTGTGCTCAAGGTTCAAATCAAGGCCTTCTGTGATGTTTCAGGAATCACCCAGACCAGTAAGGGCTTCTGTTACCACCTGCCTTGTAACTTTGGGTGCCTTCATGCCATACTGATATGGCTCAAAGCTGACAGAAACCAGTAGCCAGTCTACAAGCATAAGGTTTCACCCAGGCTTCCACTGGCAGAGTTACCCCCATTAGCCCTTCTTTTCCTGGGTATGCCCAAATCCCTCACAAGTTCTTAACTACCAGACACTCAGACTTTTCCCCCTCTGGTTCATCACCCCCAAAGGCCTGAAACCTGCCCCCTGTTATTGGTTCACTTTTGGGGACACGCTCCACACAGTTTGCACAACAGAGACCTTCTTGAGGTAAAAATAAACCAAGTTCATTTGACAGAAGAATGAGAATCAGACATTAAATAGTAAGAAAAAGCAAATACATAACACGTTACACACAAAACAACCATACAGATGCAACCTCAGGCTTTACACTTCTATATTAGCCAAATTCCCTTCTCCAAGTTACCTAGCGCCTCTGAACAGTTTCCTACCATGTCCTCTATGCTACAGGGGATCCAGTATTTCATGGATAGCACCCTGCTTAAATGCTGGCCTTCATTTTCTGGATTTAAAAAAGCCTGAAATCCAAGACTGTTGTTATAAAGTTTTTTTTTCTTCTCTCCCCCGCTCTCTCCTGACATGATGACTTATGATTACTCACTGGGGGAAATGCCCTTCTCTGTTTTCCAAGGCTGGGATTTTCTTTTCAGTTTCAATGTCTTTCTATTAACTTTATGGCCCACCACTGTGTCTTCTTGGGTGGGCAATGAATGGGTATTTGAAGTTGGTTTCCTGGGAACAGCTTGCCTGGAAGGTGCCCCTCCCTGCCCGATTCCTTCACCCCCTCTTGTGAGGTGATGCTGTAGTTGCACTACCGCTACTATTTTACACACACAATTACATATAGAGAGAGACACACAGACACAGTCATAACCACATCCTACATACAGATCTCCTAATGACCATCAAGTTCAGAACATTGCAAGCTTTCATAACAGACCTTACTTGACATATGTCTATGTTGAGATGGTGCCAAAATTATTATGGATTGCTGTGATTGATATGGATAAATGTGGCAAGCATGAGTTTGGTGTGGCTTGGTATGTCTGGGCCTACTGGAGGATTCTGGGAGCAGGATTCTCTTGGTATTGGACAAATGGAGTGGAATACTACTGGAGGTGCTGAAACTGCACTGGAATGGTTAACAATGGCTCGATGGGCATGTGTGTTTTAACCCCGAACTTTGGAATATATCAGCAGAGAACCCGCTCACAAAGTAAAATACACGTAAGATCATGTGATCAGTGAGGTTGGTGACATGGCTGACATGGGTCAGAATGACCCTTTTTGGATAACCTCACACTAAGAGCTTGAGTGAATGATTTATGAGAGGGTAAACTATGGATGAGCTTTGGTCTGTCCGTGTGTCCGCTTTGCAGTCCCTTCCAAAATTATGAAGAAAACCAGTAATAAACGCCTATGACGCATATTTCTGGAACATGTGACTCCTTTAAGAACAGAAAGGTATATAAATGCTAAGCAAAGTAAATGAGTTCAGATCCATTCCTCAATTAATATCCAAAGAGGTTTGAGACTGAGAGACGGAAGTTGTCGGGGTAACCAAGGCCCTGCCTCGAGGGACCTTAGAACCAGAGGTCATCATGGCAACCAGGCACTGCTCTGAGGGACAGACCAAGTGCCTGAGAGGAGAAAGAAGAAAGAGAAGTAGTCTCCATCTAGAGCTGGTAGATATACCTGCTTTATTTGCCAATCAGGATACTGTGTAAGGCCAACATAGTTACTGAGGGTTTATGCTTGGGGAACTGAGGCTTACGAAAAATAATTCATACCAGGTAACCTTAACTGCTTGTAAAAAGCAACAGAGAGTCCTGTGGCACCTTTAAGACTAACAGATGTATTGGAGCATAAGCTTTCGTGGGTGAATGCCCACTTCATCAGACGCAAGTCTCTCTTTGATAGAAAGAGATCTGCACACCTCCACACACCAGCTCTGTCTCCCTGATCTTGGCCAAGTCTAACTCTAATCCTATTGGACAACTGACTAGTCTTTGCTTTGGCGTTTGCGATAGATCATGATGATGATGATAAGCTTTTTGGTTGCTCTGGTTGCGTCTGATGAAGTGGGCATTCACCCACGAAAGCTTATGCTCCAATACTTCTGTTAGTCTTAAAGGTGCCACAGGACCCTCTGTTGCTTTTTACAGATTCAGACTAACACGGCTACCCCTCTGATACTTAACTGCTTGTGTGATTCTCTCTCAAATAAATGACTGTGCATTAAGCATATTGGTTTCCAAATTCTCACTGGTATTGGCAAACACCTGCCCAACCATGGGCCATTAAAAGAGCCGCTTCAACAGTCTAGACAATGACATTGTCTACAACCAGTTGACCCAATTGCTTATTCTTTGGGGGTTCAGACTTCATTCTCCTCTTGGAGTGTCTGGATCCTGATTGTCACACCTTCCTATTCTTATTATTCTATCCATGCGTATTTTATCCTCATCTCTTTACTACTTCTTCCTAGGAGCAATTCCTTTTCTCACATGTTTTTGTTGACGCTAAGAGCAGTCGGCACTGTATCTGCCCCCAGGGGCCAGGATTTTTGTTATTTATTTGTGTACAATGGCCCAGATGTTTGGATGATGAAGGCTTTCTAGAGGAAAAAAAATGGAGCTAACCTCAATTATGAAAGAAACAAACTTTGGAACTTCTGTAGGGTTAATATTTTGGATTTTTATTTGTTTGGGAGTTTTTTTTCATGAGCCAAAAGAGCAAGGTTGTCTTTATCTCAAGTTTATGCATGATAGTTCAATTTCAGATTGAATGCAAACTTGTAATGGGATTCTTCCTACACAGAATCACACTAGTTGACAGGAACTATTATCTGAGTCAATTTTTAGTAGACGCGGTCAACTATTGTGCTTAATATGTGGCCACCATTGCTAGGTGTTAGGTTTCCTAACTTGGCCTGTACTTGTGTGCCCCTCATTTGGGGCTAGACCCAATGCTTATGCCAATCACCCAAAGGAGTAAAGGGACTAAAGTCACTCCCCCCTTGGAGCAAGCGGAGACTTGGAAAGCAGAAAATCAAAAATCTGTCTGTCAGTTTGCTCCAGGAACAGCCCAACAATGGGCTGCCCTGGCTTGGGGCTCATGGCAAAGCCATGAGGTAGCTCTTGGGGGTGATCAATTTGCACAGATTTTCAAAGGCATTTAAATAAAGAGGCATGATATTTAAAGTGCTCAGTGCCCAACAGCTCCAATTGTCCTTGCTGATCATTTCATTTTAGGCACACTGGGCTCTTTTAAAAACCAGGCCACTTATTTAAGTGCATAAATACGTGCTATTGAGCACTGGGGGCTTTTGGAAAAAAAATCTAGCCCCAAGACCTGATTTTAAGAGTTGATGGGAGCTGTAAGTGCTCACTCGTTTCATCTGCAGATGTGGAACAGCATTTTGGAAAAACAGGCCCTCAGCATCTAATACTTGGCACCCAAAAATGAGGCAGCTGAAATTAGAGGGTCCATTTTAAAAATGTGAGTGTGAATCCTGAGATGGCTGATCTACTCTGGAGCAACGTGCAACCAGAGCAACCAAAAAGCTTATCATTATCATGATCTATCGCAAACGCCAAAGCAAAGACTAGTCAGTTGTCCAATAGGATTAGAGTCAGACTTGGCCAAAATCAGGGAGACAGAGCTGATGTGTGGAGGTGTTCAGATCTCTTTCTATCGAATAATTTGATGTTATTATACATAATGAACCATCTGAAATAAATTGAAATGATCTGCTTGAACTAAACGGTGGGTACAAGGTAATATTATCTTATCCAGGAAATAAATCCTTTGTAATAGGCTTTGAACTACAAGCCTAATTTTATCAAGGTTTTTGGACCAAAATGACCGGAGAGCGAGAAATATATAATGTTAATGAAAACTGATCCATAGCTCTGTGCTTTTGCTGAGGAGCGCACAGTTTTCACATAACTGACCCAACATTCCAAAGTTAATGAGAACAATCAAAATATGGATATAAAAAGATTTTCCACCTCTACTGAGCAAAACCAGTTCAATACATATAAAAGAAGCACTAACGGTCACTATTAAAGTACAGGTATGCTCAATTTAGACAGATGCTTATTTTTAGGCAAGATATACATGACGGCAAATTCATGAAGATGTTTTGATATGTAGTGGCGTGGTAAGGCAGAATAGGAGAAGGGAGACTGAAGTACTAATGCCACTGGCATTATCAGTGCAATCCTTCATATTCTGGGTCAAATACAAATAAGACCCACAATTGTTCTTTCTGCAAATGTTTTTGTTTTGGCGTGGGATCTCCAGCATTCCCTAATCCCTGCTGTTATAAGACATCCTAGCACCAAACAAAGTGTGAATTATAAAGCACTGAAATCCACTGTGCCTTCAGAGAACAGACGAACATGTGAAGCAGCAATTGTTTTCCACCAAAAGAGACATTGCCTCATGCTGCAGACATTTTCTAGTCCAGGGGCTCAGAGAAAGGGATAGTGTTTGGGATTGTTCCCTTGCACAACTGCAAAGTGGAGAGCCTTTAGAAAGGAGACATCCAAAATAGAATCATAGAATCATAGAATATCAGGGTTGGAAGGGACCTCAGGAGGTCATCTAGTCCAACCCCCTGCTCAAAGCAGGACCAATCCCCAACTAAATCATCCCAGCCAGGGCTTTGTCAAGCCTGACCTTAAAAACCTCTAAGGAAGGAGATTCCACCTAGTGAAAAAGTTGTTCCTAATATCCAACCTAAACCTCCCCCACTGCAACTAGAGACCATTACTCCTTGTTCTGTCATCTGGTACCACTGAGAACAGTCTAGATCCATCCTCTTTGGAACCCCCTTTCAGGTAGTTGAAAGCAGCTATCAAATCCCCCCTCATTCTTCTCTTCTGCAGACTAAACAATCCCAGTTCCCTCAGCCTCTCCTCATAAGTCATGTGCTCCAGACCCCTAATCATTTTTGTTGCCCTCTGCTGGACTCTTTCCAATTTTTCCACATCCTTCTTGTAGTGTGGGGCCCAAAACTGGACACAGTACTCCAGATGAGGCCTCACCAATGTCAAATAGAGGGGAATGATCACATCACCCGATCTGCTGGCAATGCCCCTACTTATACAGCCCAAAATGCCATTAGCCTTCTTGGCAACAAGGGCACACTGTCGACTCATATCCAGCTTCTCGTCCACTGTAACCCCTTTCTGCAGAACTGCTTCCTAGCCATTCGGTCCCTAGTCTGTAGCAGTGCATGGGATTCTTCCATCCTAAGTGCAGGACTCTGCACTTGTCCTTGTTGAACCTCATCAGATTTCTTTTGGCCCAATCCTCTAATTTGTCTAGGTCCCTCTGTATCCTATCCCTACCCTCCAGCGTATCTACCGCTCCTCCCAGTTTAGTGTCATCTGCAAACTTGCTGAGGGTGCAGTCCACACCATCCTCCAGATCATTAATATTTCTCTCTGATCATCATCAGGAGTCTTTGAAATGACAAACGGCTCAGTTCCAATTGCCTTGCTCAAGTAGTGCCATTCACTTCTGTGCGGCCACTTGTGGAAGAAGATATTACTGTCAGTAAGGGCATTGGAATCTGGCGCATCGTATTTTCTGTCTCAATGCTTAGCATATGTTAAGGCCTCCCCTGCCTAACTCTTTTAGGCATTATGATTTAACTGCTTGAAGAGTGCACAAGTTCACAAGAACAGCCCATCTGGGAGAGTGCGTATCCTGCAAAGTCCATAAGAGAGTTATCTTACAATACCAGAAAGACATGGCCTGCAAGCCTTTATAAGCATATATTCAGGACAGCATTGACATGTTCAACTACCACAGAAGTGTCACAGCCAGCAGTAACTAACTATTTCATTTAATGCTGCAAGCCACAGGACCCTACTTTTGCACGTCTAGTTGTTTTTCATCTGTTAACTAGAGGTGGCCAGATACAGATTTGGAGACCTTGGGAGTGACTGTTCTGTTTGGGGTACAGTATGTATTGGGCAAAGAGGGCCAGATCCTCCACTAGTGTAAGACAATGTACAGCGTTGCCAACTCTTGGGATGAATTGTGGGCATTTTGGTGCATTTTGGAGACAGTCTCCTGAGAAGCTCCAGCCTTCACACAGTCTCCAGCCCTACCAAGAAGTTCTGATTGGCTGTTCTTCCCCAGGAGGTGAGAAAGGCAGCCAATCAGATCTGCTGCAAGAGGTGACAGAGCTGTCCCGTGCCCCCAGGAGTCACAGAAATGTTTGAGTAGGAGAGAGAGCAATGGGGGGCGGGGGCGGGGGGGAGCAAAAATATCCTAACAGCTCAGCAACACATCTATAAACAGAGGGTCACTATGCTGGGAAGGTGGAGATGATGACCTTACAGGAGCTGTCTCCCCACCAGCGCTACAACAGGTGTGAGGATGGAGAGTCCCTGGAGCTGAACCCCCACATCTGGAGGGCATTGGGGTGGGGAGCAGAGCCTCCACAGCTGCAGGAGGATCAGATGTGGGTCTGGAGATGATGTTGATGGGGTCTGGAAGCTGGCACAGACGTAAGGGCTGGGGACAGGAAATTGCTGTGGGGGATGAGGGGCATGGAATTTAAATGGGGTGGGAGTGGTGCTTAACTGCTGGGCTGTGAAGGTGCAGATGTGGGGCTTGGGGGGCACACAGCATTAAATAAATATTTGGACTGGGGAGAAGCCGTGAATGCTCTGCTCCATCCGACAACATTTTAAAGCAATCTGTGTCATTGATCTCAGTCAAGTCTTCTGGCAGGAGTTCCTGTACTAGACGCCAAAAGTACATAGCTCTCCCCCATGTATAGCACGAGTAGGCAACACTGATGGTCACTCAGGCCCTGGGGATGGGAGAGACGAAACACACAATATTTTTTTCCAGAAAAAAAAAGGCATGATTTTGGAGTCAAACATGATTTTGTGGGATACCGCCTTAGGCTGGCCTCAAGAGGAAGGGGATGTTTAGGCAGCTATGCAGGGCTTTATCACTTCTGTTCTGCTCTACAGAGCAGGTGGCATAGAATTCCAAAACAGGCGCCATGGTCAAAACCCAATTCCCTTGCTGGTTTCTCCTTTCACTTACAGCCTTTTCATACTGGCATAAATGGATTGTTCTCAGTCCAGTTACTCCCGATTTACACTGGCAAAAGGATAATCTGGTCAGAAGTATATAGAGATGGTACAAGTTAAATCTGACAAACATATATTTTGATTTGTACTTTTCCACTCTGGACATGGCACTGAAGCAAGTACTGGTGCTGATGCATTGATCCTCAGAGGTATTTGGGTACCTGTCAATGGATCCATGATAAATATTATTAAAGTGAATGTTTAAAATGAAATATACACGAGTTAAGAGGCAAGGTACTGTACATCTGGGGTCAGGCTTGGGTTATGGGGGGATACAGGTATCGTTTGCAAGGATGAGAAGATACATACATATCGCATAACCTGCATAGACCCAGATTGGGGTGCAAGAGTTTTTAAAGTGTCAGTGGATAAGTGGGCTCGGGTACGCCACCCATGGAATGAATAAGGAGTCCAAGTCAGTATCAGTGTAGCGGATAAGTACATGGGTGGGGTGCATCCCTTGGTCTGTCAGGGAAGGAAGTGGGTTATTTCCCTGGTCGGTGGTCTCGGTTACTCAGAGTGGTATTGACAGTGTCCTGTGATGTGTTCCGTATAAATGTCTCTGGACCACCTGATGGTGTCAGACACCATGAGCTGTCTCATGAGCCGGGCGTAGCGTCGACCGACTCCACACGATCTCAGAACCGGCTCGTTGTAGGGGTCCCAGGAGCTCAGGGCTCCCACGATCAGGGCGTGTATCTGGACCTCGTAGCCCTGGGCTCTCAGGGTCTCGGCCAGTGGGGTGTACTTCGACATCTTCCGTGCTTGGGCCTCGTGGAGGGGCGGTAGCCGGTTTTCAAAAGGCACCGTGACATCTATGATGAGGACCTTCTTTTCTGCGTCCGTCACGACGATGTCAGGTCACAGTCTGCTGTCTGTCCCGGGGATGGTGGAGTCGAGGGTGATCTTCCCCAGGGACGGCGGGATGGCTTTCACCAGCCGGTTTTGGATGGCATTGTGGTGGTGCCACCAGGCTCCGGAGTGCTGTTTGCATCCACACAGGACTTGGGGCAGGGTCTCGTTTGCATAGCCGCACTTCCTGCAGCGCTTGTCCCGGTTGCTGTGGCGGATGGCTCCATTGAGGGGGACGCAGTTGAGTCGGGCCCTGTGGACGAACCGCCAGTCGGCAAACCTGGTGAAGCTGCCCCCAGGGAGGAAGTGGTTGCTGGCGTCCCACTTGCTGGACACCTCGAACACTTTGCCCTGGTCCGGCTTCCACTTGAGGTTCTCGGCATAGTGGCAGCGGATGGTGTCCTTCAGGGTCCTTTCCAGCATAGCTCTGGCGGTCGGGGTGATGATGGTGTGGTCCGGGGTCTTTAAGCGTGGTACCAGTATTCCCAGCTCCTGGCGCTCCTCGCACCACTTCCAGCTGCAGCTGAACCTCAAACCCAGGCGTCTCGAGGCGTTGCGGGCGCAGGACCAGAGAGAGGACAGGTCTCCCCCCTCTCTTCCAAACTCAGCCTCCAGGGAGCCGCTGAGGTAGGTGGCGATGTCCTGCTCGGAGGGGGCCCTGGCAATGCGTTTCCTGACCACGGCCCGTACGGCTTCCTGCGCAATGCTCCTCACTGTCGGGTCCGGGCACGTCAGAAGGCGGAAGGCGTGGGTCATCACCGCCACGTCGCACAGGTCATACTACAGTGTGAATGAAATCAAGTCTCCTCCCTCCACCTCTCCCACCTTTCTTTGCCACATGCTGAGTTTGTATTCTCGTCATATTAGCTCTTCTTAAATGTCAATGAAGCACCCAACACACTTTTGCGTGCAATAATGGTCTGTCGCATGGATGTCATATTGACATCCCACAGAAATGTGTGCATTTGGGGTTGGATTTTGAGTTGGAACTTGTGTTTTGTCACTTATGAACTTTTGAAAACACCACACTTGGTGTTCAAGTGTATGTAACCTAATGTGGGGGAACTGTATCCTTTGCAGACTTGTCTCCAAATGGGTCTGACATCTTATTGATAGGATTCCATTCATTTTACTGTGTTCCTTCTGGTCTGACTATAGAGATACACATTTTTGCAAATACAATGCATCAGTGAGAACCCTGGTCCATAGCAGCTGACGAACATGAATGAATACCGAAAACTAGTGCAGCATGATTAGATATGTTACACAGCAGCAGGGCATCCGCTGTTATTGGTACTGTGCAGCACTACTAGACCTAGTCTAAAGCAGTGGGACATGTACTCATCCCCATCCAAGTCAGGTGGGTGTTCCTTCTCATACAACCCTGTTTTACATGAATTAGTTATGGGTTCTCTGAGGATCCGGACCTGTTTTTTCCCCTTATCCACTCACCTTCCACATGCCGAGAATCTGCCAGCCTGTGTCACAATCTAGGGTGCAATCGAGACCAGTGAGGGGTTGTGTCACTGCCTGCCTTATAATCCTGGGTACCTGAAATGCCTTCCTGCTGTGGCTCACACCCTCCACACCAGCAGCCAACCATGCAGGTCACACCCGGTATCAGCAGTTCTGATTCCAGCAGCCTGTCTATAGTGTAACTGCCCCACCTTGGCTTCCACCAGCCTTGGTTACTTGCTAGGGACCCCAACAGACTTCTGGTCCTGAATTTTCCCAAAAACGTGTGCCCTGAAGTGTCCAGTCCTCTTCCTGGACCACTCAGAGAAATAAGGTTTGTTTGCTCGCTCCTTTAAAGAGAGCAATGCACTTCACAGTCTATTAACTGGGGTAAATACACCCTTCCCTGCAAATACTGAGTTGGTTTATAGTAGAAAATAAAACAAGTTTATTAAAATAGGACATAGATTAAGTGATGACCATGTAAGACAAATAAACTAGAGATGGTTACAAGCAAATAACAGTGAAACACCCTTTCTAGAGACATAACTTAACAAGCTACAGCCTTAGTTCAAGGTAGATTTATTACCTATCTTTCTTCTTCCCAGCCGTGGCTAACTTTCCACAGAAGCTCAAGGTGCTGGATTCTCTTGTATTCCTAGATGAAAGATCTTTGTCTAAGCAGGTTTCTCACCTATATTCACTTTCCAGAGACTTCAACCCCTCCTTGGTTGAAGGACCCATCTTTCTCAGCTTGCAAGAGCTCTGTTCCCTTGCGTCTACCTACTGATGGATGCCAGAAGGGCTGTCTCTGCTTATCTCTCACAAAGTTCAGTGATCTTGTTTCAAGAGCCAGGATAACCACATGCTGTTCTTCCCTTCCTGTAGTCTTCCCATCCCCCCTGCTGATTTCTATGTGAATTGGGCTTCCACTGTTTTTGATCACATCTTGCTTAAATTTCTTTGGAAGCAGATAGATAGCTGTCTTCCCTCCTGCCTGGGGGAAAGCCTGTTTCTCCCTTTGTTTGGCCACAGATTGGAAAGCATAATATCATCAAGTATTCATAATTCCTCAGCACATATACTTCATGATATTAATCACCAGTGTGCCATAGACTTTCATGAAATACCTCCCTTGTGATACTTTTATAATGCAATAATATTGTATACAATCAGTTGATTCATTTGCTGATCACTCGAGGTTCAGATGCCTTGCATTTATAGCCCAGATAAAAGTTTATCTTGCCTGCTGGGGTGTAGATGCCACTCTGTCTCCTCCCCATTGTTAGCTTGAAAGCTTTGTTTACCTAATATGTAAATGGACATTCATTGTCTGCTTCTCTGATGAGCCTGGTCATCAGGGAGAAACATTGCTTTGTCTAGGGCAGACCTGCTTACCAACTCCCCGACATGCCTCATTTCAACACATTGAGTCAGAATTCCTGCATATATCCATAACTCATAATACACACCACGTACATACAGCATGCAAGAATATTAATGATCGGGGAGTTGTTAGTTTTCAGTGATACTGCATGGCCCCTTTTACATACAGAATATCACCATGGTGAGTCGGGGTGCACTGAATTGCTCAGGCCTGCTGAGACGGATTGCCCGATACCAGTAAGCATCTTGCTCTCTAGCACTGCGATGCTCTTAGGGTCACAACCTGTTTTTTCTTGACATCAGCTCCAACTATCTCTGTGCTGTTCATAGTGCAGCGCTTTCATATATAAGCTGACTGCAGCATTTACAGACAAGCCACTGTGTTCTGGATCCCCTGGAGCCATGCATGAGGGCACAGGCACTGACTTTTGGTTTTGCTGGTGGGTGTTCCTCTTTCCCCCTCCCCTCTGTGTGAGTGGTAGGTGGCGCCTCGGGGAGTGGCAGGTGGGGCCCACAAAAGATTAATCTGAGTGCGGAGTGCCCCCTATTTTTTTCAGTGGGTGCTTGAACCCCAGGGCACCCTCGGAGTCGGCACCTATGCATGAGGGGGCTTTTAAAGCAGTAAGGTAAACATCACCGATTCCTAACATTGAACATACAGGTTTCAGAGTAGCAGCCGTGTTAGTCTGTATCCGCAAAAAGAACAGGAGTACTTGTGGCACCTTAGAGACTAACAAATTTATTAGAGCATAAGCTTTCGTGGGCTACAACCCACTTCTTCGGATTTATCTTTGCTGAAATCTCACCCACACTGGAAAGATATGTAGATTTGATAGGATAAACTCACCTTATCATCCGTTCCAGTTAGCGAGCAGTCAAGTGGGAGGATCAGGCCTTTTATGCAATTATTAAATGTTAGCTCAGAAGCAGGAAAAATGTTGTTACTTTTATATTACAGTAGCACATATGGAGGCCAATCGAGGACCCCATTACGTGTATTAGGCACCGTAAAAACAAGACAGAATTAACCATCTAGGATTAAAACTGGATGTAACAGACGAGTGAAACGAACAAGAGTAGGGAAGATGAATTAAGATTGAAATGAACATGTTCAGTATAAGCAATAGTCTCAGCTCCCCTCTTCCCTAGCCATTACCAGATACTGTAACTCCTCACTTAGCGTTGTAGTTCTGTTCCTGAAAAATGCAACTTTAAGCGAAACGATGTTAAGTGAATCCAATTTCCCCATAAGAATTAATGTAAATGGGGGCGGTTAGGTTCCAGGGAAAATTTTTTCACCAGACAAAAAACAATATATTATATAGATATACACACAGTATACATTTTAAACAAACAATTTAATACTGTTCACAGCTATGATGACTGTGAAGCTTGGTTGAGGTGGTGAAGTTAGAGGGTGGAAGAGGGTGGGATATTTCCCAGGGAATGCCTTGCTGCTAAATCAGTGGTTCTCAAACTTTTGTACTGGTGAACCCTTTCACATAGCAAGCCTCTGAGTGTGAACCCCCCCCCATATAAATTCAAAATACTTTTTTATATATTTAACACCATTATAAATGCTGGAGGCAAAGCAGGGTTTGGGGTGGAGGCTGACAGCTCGCGACCCCCCCATGTAATAACCTCATGACCCCCTGAGGGGTCCCGACCCCCAGTTTGAGAACCGGCTGTTCCCTCAAGGGTTAACACATTGTCGTTAATGTAGCCTCTCACTCTACAAGGCAGCAGGAATGGAGGGGAGGGGAGATAGCATAGCAAACAGAGACAATCACACACTTTGTGTGTGGTACAGAGAGAAAGATGCACACTGTCCCTTTAAGTAGCTGACCCACTCTTAAGCACATTGTCTTTTTAAGTGGACCAGGAAGTTGAGACAGCAGCTGCTGCCCCAAGCTCTCTCTGTCTCTCTCTGGCAGTGTCCCCTCCCTGCTCTATATGGAAAAGAAGGGGTAAGCGGGGTGTAGGTACAGGGGGGAGGGGGACACCTGGACATTAGCCCCCCTTCTCCCTTCCCCCCCCCCGACTGCACAGCAAGCAGGAGGCTCGGGGAGCAGCTCCAAGGCAGAGGGCAGGAGCAGCACATGGCAGTGGTGGGAGGGACACAGCTGAACTGCAGGCAGCTGCTGCACAGGGAACTTAGGGGAGCGGGGAGCTGATAGGGGGCTGCCGGTCCACCCTGGTTCCAAGCCCCCACCAGCTAGCTGCAATGGGCTGCTCTTCCTGCAAGCAGTGGACAAAGCAGGCGGCTGCCAAACGACGTTAGAAGGGAGCATTGCACAACTTTAAACGAGCATGTTCCCTAATTGATCAGCAACGGAACAACGTTAACCGGGACGACTTTAAGTGAGGAGTTACTGTATCCGTGTTCTGGAGGTCTCAAGGTAGAGCAGGGACAAGGTGGAGGAGAAGGAAGCGCCTTTATGGATTTTGACAGGGCATATTCCCCATGTTTGGGGTCAGCCAGGGAGAAAGTGGTTGTGGAGAAAGTGGCCAAAGGGCAATTGTAGCTGACATCACTAGTGGCACAAAGGTAGAGGTTGAAGATGTGATATAGAAGAGTTTAGAAACTCTGAGAGGAAAGAGAAGGGGAGGAAGTGTATATGCACACATGACTTTGTCATATTTCTTCTTGATAGCAGGATACAAGTTCTTTGCTTGTGAATTTCTGAAAGCTTCTGAGGACAAGTTGTTGTACTTTTTGTTAATCTGTGGAGCCATAAAGAGCGCAGATATCACTTCCACCATTTATGAAGAGGATAATAGGTGGGAACTGGAGAACAGCCTAATTGTTAAAAAGCCTGAAAGAAAATCTAAAGAGAACTTCCAATCTTCCCGTAGCTGAGCATTGACAGTTACTGACAGAGAAGCTCAAAAAAGAGGCTGTGACTGCAGGCTTAACAACTCCAGTGGGTGTTACATTTAGCTAGCGTAGTAAAGAAATGAACCCAAGGACAGGATGGGATGGGAATAATAGGAGAGCAATATTAAAGGTGAAGGGTATGAATAGAAAATAGAGGCCAAAATGCTGCAGGCATCTGTAACACTGCTGGCAGAAAGCAAAGTAAAAGCTGTGGGAGACCTACTTCTAGTGGAGTAACAAAGGCCGTAGCAAAAGCGGGAGAAAGGAAGAAGAGAGATGAATACAGAAAGATTCTAATAATGAATTCACACTTCACATGTAGATGTCATTGCTGAAGGCCATATTACCAACCAAGGACACACATATACATACATTTCATTTGTAGATTGGAAGAATCAAGGCTGCAAAGATTTTTTTTTTTTTTTGACAAAAAGACCCTAAGTTTTCTCAGTGTTTTCAAAATGGCATGCATGCTTTCAGTCCTTTTATTAAAAGCAATCAATGGGTCAAGACACTAAGAAGTAATTCCAAATGAAAAGCAGAATTGTCCTTAGAGTCAAAGGAGGACAGTTTCTAAGTGAGGTGCTACTTGACGGAGCTTGCATGCAAACTTATTAGCACAAAGTGGAAGAGAGAAGGACATGCTCAGACCAAATGAACAAAGAAAACCTTTTATACACATTAATAAATATCCTCTTATTTAACCAATATGTAGCTCATGTAATCGTTCTCATAGTAATAATAACCCCTGTCTTGGCTAATTGTGCATTTTTGGCTATACTTTATATTAAGAGTGCATTTGTAAATAGTTTATAAAGGCTCAATAGATCTTCAGTAGAGGTTATAAGCATGTCATTTTATTCTGAATAGAGTGCCCACCTAAGGGAGTTACACTGGAATAAGAACATAAGAACATAAGAACGGCCATACTGGGTCAGACCAAAGGTCCATCCAGCCCATTATCCTGTCTACTAACAGTGACCAATGCCAGGGGCCCCAGAGGGAGTGAACCTAACAGGTAATGATCAAGTGATCTCTCTCCTGCCATCCATCTCCACCCTCTGAAAAACAGAGTCTAGGGACACCATTCCTTACCCATCCTGGCTAATAGCCATTAATGGACTTAACCTACATGAATTTATTTAGCTCTCTCTTAAAACGTGTTATAGTCCTAGCCTTCACAACCTCCTCAGGCAAGGAGTTCCAAAGGTTGACTGTGCGCTGTGTGAAGAAGAACTTCCTTTTATTTGTATTAAAGCTGCTGCTCATTAATTTCATTTGGTGGCCCCTAGTTCTCATATTATGGGAACAGGTAAATAACTTTTCCTTAATCACTTTCTCCACACCACTCATGATTTTATATACCTCTATCATATCCCTCCTTAGTCTCCTCTTTTCCAAGCTCAAAAGTCCTAGCCTCTTTAATCTCTCCTCATATGGGACCCGTTCCAAACCCCTAATCATTTTAGTTGCCCTTCTCTGAACCTTTTCTAATGGCCAGTATATCTTTTTTGAGATGAGGAGACCACATCTGTATGCAATATTCCAGATGTGGGTGTACCATGGATTTATATAAGGGCAATAAGATATTCTCTGTCTTATTCTCTATCCCTTTTTGAATGATTTCTAACATCCTGTTTGCTTTTTTGACTGCTGCTGCACACTGCATGGACGTCTTCAGAGAACTATCCACGATGACTCCAAGATCTCTTTCCTGATTAGTTGTAGCTAAATTAGCCCCCATCATATTGTATGTATAGTTGGGGTTATTTTTTCCAATGTGCATTACTGTACATTTATCCACATTAAATATCATTTGCCATTTTGTTGCCCAATCACTTAGTTTTGTGAGATCTTTTTGAAGTTCTTCACAGTCTGCTTTGGTCTTAACTATCTTGAGCAGTTTAATATCATCTGCAAACTTTGCCACCTCACTGTTTACCCCTTTCTCCAGATCATTTATGAATAAGTTGAATAGGATTGGTCCTAGGACTGACCCTTGGGGAACACCACTAGTTACCCCCTCCCCATTCTGAAAATTTACCCTTTATTCCTTTATTTATTCCTACCCTTTGTTCCCTGTCTTTTAACCAGATCTCAATCCATGAACGGATCTTCCCTCTTATCCCATGACAACTTAATTTACGTAAGAGCCTTTGGTGAGGGAATTTATCAGAGGCTTTCTGGAAATCTAAGTACACTATGTCCACTAGATCCCCCTTGTCCACATGTTTGTTGACACCTTCAGAGAACTCTAATAGATTAGTAAGACATGATTTCCCTTTACAGAAACCATGTTGACTTTTGCCCAACAATTTATGTTCTTCTATGTGTCTGACAATTTTATTCTTTACTATTGTTTCAACTAATTTGCCCAGTACTGACGTTAGACTTACCGGCCTGTAATTGCCGGGATCACCTCTAGAGCCCTTTTTAAATATTGGCGTTACATTAGCTATCTTCCAGTCATTGGGTACAGAAGCTGATTTAAAGGACAGGTTACAAACCAGAGTTAATAGTTCTGCAATTTCACATTTGAGTTCTTTCAAAACTCTTGGGTGAATGCCATCTGATCCCGGTGACTTGTTACTGTTAAGCTTATTGATTAATTCCAAAACCTCCTCTAATGACACTTCAATCTGTGACAATTCCTCAGATTTGTCACCTACAAAGGACGGCTCAGGTTTGGGAATCTCCCTAACATCCTCAGCCATGAAGACTGAAGCAAAGAATTCATTTAGTTTCTTCACAATGACTTTATCGTCTTTAAGTGCTCCTTTTGTATCTCGACCGTCCAGGGGCCCCACTGGTTGTTTAGCAGGCTTCCTGCTTCTGATGTACTTAGAAAACATTTTGTTATTACCTTTGGAGTTTTTGGCTAGCCGTTCTTCAAACTCCTTTTTGGCTTTTCTTATTAAATTTTTACACTTAATTTTGCAGTGTTTATGCTCCTTTCTATTTACCTGACTAGGATTTGACTTCCACTTTTTAAAAGATGCCTTTTTATCTCTCACTGCTTCTTTTACATGGTTGTTAAGCCACAGTGGCTCTTTTTAGTTCTTTTACTGTGTTTTTTAATTTGGGGTATATATTTAAATTGGACCTCTATTATGGTGTCTTTGAAAAGTGTCCATGCAGCTTGCAGGAATTTCACTCTAGTCACTGTACCTTTTAATTTCTGTTTAACTAACCCCCTCATTTTTGCATAGTTCCCCTTTCTGAAGTTAAATGCCACAGTGTTGGGCTGCTGAGGTGTTCTTCCCGCCACAGGGATGTTAAATGTTATTATATTATGGTCACTATTTCCAAGCGGTCCTGTTATAGTAACCTCTTGGACCAGATCCTGCGCTCCACTCACGACTAAATCTAGAGTTGCCTCTCCCCTTGTGGGTTCCTGTACCAGCTGCTCCAAGAAGCAGTCATTTAAAGTATCGAGAAATTTTGTCTCTGCGTTTCCTCCTGAGGTGACGTACCCAGTCAATATGGGGATAATTGAAATCCCCCACTATTATTGAGTTCTTTATTTTGATAGCCTCTCTAATCTCCCTTAGCATTTCATCTTCACTATCACTGTCCTGGTCAGGTGGTCGATAATAGATGTCTTCTGTTATATTCTTATTGGAGCATGGAATTACTATCCATAGAGATTCTATGGAACATGTGGATTCATTTAAGATTTTTACTTCATTTGATTCTACATTTTCTTTCACATATAGTGCTACTCCCCCTTCTCCCCGCGCGACCTGTTCTGTCCTTCCGATATATTTTGTACCCTGGAATGATTGTGTCCCATGGATTGTCCCCACTCCACCAAGTTTCTGTGATGCCTATTATATCAATATCCTCCTTTAACACGAGGCACTCTAGTTCACCCATCTTATTATTTAGACTTCTAGCATTTGTGTACAAGCACTTTAAAAACTCGTCACTGTTTATTTGTCTGCCCTTTTCTGATGTGTCAGATTCTTTTTTATGTGAATGTTTCTCATCTAATCTGGCCCCTACTTTATCCTCTTCCATCTTCTCCTCCTGACTAAAACCTAGAGAATCTCTATCAATAGACTCTCCTCTAAGAGAAGTCTCTGTCCGATCCACGTTCTCCTCTGCAGCAATTGGCTTTCCCCCATCTCTTAGTTTAAAAACTGCTCTGCAACCTTTTTAATGTTAAGTGCCAGCAGTCTGGATCCACTTTGGTTTAGGTGGAGCCCATCCTTCCTGTATAGGCTCCCCCATCCCAAACGTTTCCCCAGTTCCTCATGAATCTAAACCCCTCCTCTCTACACCATCGTCTCATCCACGCATTGCGACTCTGAAGCTCTGCCTGCCTACCTGGCCCTGCGCGTGGAACTGGGAGCATTTCTGAGAATGCCACCATAGAGGTCCTGGATTTCAGTCTCTTTCCTAGTAGCCTAAATTTGACCTCCAGGACGTCTCTCCTACCCTTCCCTATGTCATTGGTACCTACATGTACCACGACCACCTGCTCCTCCCCAGCACTACACATAAGTCTATCTAGATGCCTCAAGAGATCCGCAACCTTCGCACCAGGCAGGCAAGTCACCATACAGTTCTCCCGGTCATCACAAACCCAGCTATCTATGTTTCTAATGATCGAATCTCCCATTACTAACACCTGCCTTTTCCTATGACTGGAGTTCCCTCCCCCAGAGAGGTAAACTCAGTGTGAGAGGATACCCCAACACCATCTGGAAGGAGGGTCCCAACTATGGGAAGGTTTCCCTCTGCTCCTGTTGACTGCTCTCCTTCCCTGAGCCTTTCATCCTCCTTAACAGGGGCTGTCTGACCGGAGGTGGGACAAATCTACAGTGTCCCGGAAAGCCTCATCAACATACCTCTCTGCCTCCCTTAGCTCCTCCAGTTCTGCCACCCTGGCCTCCAAAGTCCGTACATGGTCTCTGAGGGCCAGGAGCTCCTTGCACCGAATGCACACATACGTCACCCGCCCACAGGGCAGGTAATCATACATGCTGCACTCAGTGCAATAAACAGGATAGCCCCCCATGCTGCAGTTGGGCTTCTGCCTGCATTCTTTCTTACTGCTACCAAGGTTAATGACAGGGGTTTTTGTTTAAATCAAGAAGTTGTGATTATAGTTTAGTTTAAAGGTTTTAAAGAATGGCAAGTGTACCTCGCCCCCTTCCCAACTCCCTCTCGAAACTCCCTGTTAGCGGCCCCTGGTCCCAGAACTCCCTGGTCACTTGCTCACGGCTTTATAAAGCCCTGGCCTTCCTGATAGCCCCACCCCCTGACTAAGGCTCAGCCAATGAACAGAGGCTTCTTGATTTCAAACCTTGTTTAGAAGCTCATAGCTTCCCAGCTGCTGGCCACAGCACACGGTCCTTCAAACAAACAGACAGACAGACAGACAGACACAAGCTCAGCACACAGCAAGTAACCCCCAAACACAAACACACACTACAGACAGCCACTTACCCCAAGGGTCCCGTATTTGCTCCTCCTTCACTTGGAGAACTCCTTCTCGAAACTCCCTGTTAGCAGCCCCTGTTCACAAAAGCATGCTACAGACATAAGCACGGTGTGTTACAGATGGCTATAAACTATAGTTATAAACTATGGTTCTAAGCAACCTATGACATGCTGGAGTCTAACAAATTATTTGCCATTTATTGAAACTCTATTAATAATGTATTAACCTTTTCTAATCTGTTAAGGACACATATATAAACACATTCCTGCATCAGCAATGGAAAACCTGTAAACCTAATGTCAAATGAAGGGGAAACCCCCATAATAGATCGAAGATAACATTTTTGAGAATGCCTAAGTGACATGGGAGCTTAGGTCTTATTTTCAAACTACCGAAGTTACTTGGAGCCAGATTTGTAAAGGTATTTAGGAAATTAGTAGGATTTTCAAATGCACCAAATCCCATTAGGCTATGTGTCTCCGGCTCTTGAAAATGAAGCTTAGGGTAACATTTTTGTAAGTGCATAATTCACTTGGGCAGCTGTCATAACTATAAAGGGAAGGGAAACAGCTCTCCTGTGTACTGTGCTATGGAATCCCTCCTGGCCAGAGACTCCAAATCCTTTTACCTGTAAAGGGTTAAGAAGCTCGGGTAACCTGGCTGACACCTGACCCGAAGGACCAATAAGGGGGCAAGATACTTTCAAATCTTGGGGGGGGGGGGGAAGGCTTTTGTGTGTGCTCTTTATTTTAAGGGGTGGTTCGCTCTTGGGACTGAGAGGGACCAGACATCAATCCAGGTTCTCCCCATCTTTCTAAACAAGTCTCTCCTATTTCAAATTTGTAAGTAAAAAGACAGGCAAGGCGTCTTAGATTTACTTTGTTTTCTCAACTTGTAAATGTACCTTTTACCAGAGTGTTTATCTTTGTTTTGCTATACTTTGAACCTAAGACAGAGGGGGGTCCTCTGAGCTCTTTAAGTTTGATTACCCTGTAAAGTAGTTCCCATACTGATTTTACAGAGATGATTTTTACCTTTTTCTTTAATTAAAAGCCTTCTTTTTTAAGAACCAGATTGATTTCTCCTTGTGTTAAGATCCAAGGGGGTTTGGATCTGTATTCACCAGGAGTTGGTGGGAGGAAAGAGGGGGGATGGTTAATTTCTCCTTGTTTTAAGATCCAAGGGGGTTTGGATCTGTGTTCACCAGGGAATTGGTGAAAGGTTTCTCAAGGCTTCCCAGGGAGGGGATTCTTGAGATGGTGGCAGCGGGACCAAAGCTAAGCTGGTAGTTAAGCTTAGAGGTTTTCATGCAGGCCCCTACATTTGTACCCTAAAGTTCAAAGTGGGGATACAGCCTTGACAGCAGCCATGTCTAATTTTAAGTCATTGGGACGTAGGTGCCTCAGTCACTTAGGCCAGGTCTTCACTACAAACTTGCATCGGTATAACTACATCGTTCAGAAGTAAATCCACCCACTGAGCAACGTAGTCATACCAACCTAACCCCCTGTGTAGACAACACTATGTCGACAGGAAGGCTCCTCCAGCTGACATGGCTACCACCTCTCGCTGAGGTAGATTCACTGTGTTGACAAAAGAAGCTCTCCATCGGCATAGTAGTATCTTCACTAAAGCGCTACAGCTGCAGTGCTCTATGTGGAGACAAGCCCTTAGGTTCTTTTGAAAGTGTCATCCCCAAAGTAGTGTTGTATATGGCTTTCTGCAACCCTACAGACAACAAGCTTACAGATGACTCCAGTCATTATCTATTGTAATCCCATAGAACACTTTCAATATTACATTATTCATCTCAGTGATCTCCTGCTACAGGGATTTCCAGAGATTTACTGTTGTGTCCATTAGTATTTCCATTTTAGGTTATAAACCAACTGCTCTGTAGTTTCATAGATTGTCTTTATTATTATATCACAGAACCAAAGAAGAAGCAACATTAATTCTAATTATACCCTTCAAAGTGCTGAATGCCTAAAATGAAACCCTTTAACTCTTCCCCTGTGCAGGCTAAATAATCCTATTCTTCATTCATCATCGCGGCAGCCAGGAACAACACCAGAAGCAGTTGTACATGGACAAAAGAATCTCAACATAATTCTTCCTTAAATACCCCCCACTTGTTCCTACCCAGAAAATAAAGTATTCAGGGAGAAAAGGGCTAGGGAGACATTCAAGTGCCTAATGATTCTTATTTGTGTTTGAAAAATGTTAGTACAAGGAAAATTTTTAAACTCTCCCTTTGGTAGAATGCAGATATTACCATCTATGTGAATGTCAGTAAATGCATGATTCCTTCACCTACTGGCATAGCAGATCAGAGTCCTTGCAGTGCCAACATTTAGTTCAAATGATGGATAGTGTCAGAATAAAACAAACCATTGGGAGTTCATCCTATTGATATAGTATAATCTAAGAGAAAATTACTTCCAATTTATTCCATTGAAATCTACAGAAGCTCTTCTTCTGTTCTATGAAGCTTGGCAAGGCTTGTGGGACAATAGTGTTGTCTGACCTGTGACCTGCATACAGAGGATGGGTGAGGCAGAGCTAAACTTGATGTGAAAACATTAACTGAGCATTTCCTGCTATTCCAATATTTATATTTCAGCCTGAATGGTTTCTAGTTTAGATCCAGGAAAATGACAAAACAAGCACAAAAGTACAGTGGCTACAAGGAGAGCAAAGAAATTACACACATGCACATGTGTGTGGTACAAAGGTTTGAATTACTGCATTACTCTTAAGAAGCACCGACACAAATGAGCTAACCAAGCCATCCCAAACAAGTGCCTGTAAGGGACAGGGCACTAGACTAGGACTTAGAAGACCAGGGTTCTATTGCCAGCAATGGTGGAGACCTTGGACAAGTCACCTCCCCATTCTGTGCCTCAGTTTTTCCATCTGTAAAATGGGGATATTATACTGACCTTCCTCGTTCCTATACATGTTGTGATGAGGATGTTAAGATGTGATCCCAGGACCTGCCAGGGCCAAAATCATGTACAGTGTGTCCTACTGGAGAGTAGTAAGTGTCTTCATTCCAGTGGTAGAAGATTCCTGCTTCTAGCCTTGATGGGCTGCAAGATTTGTAAACTAGCACTGTTAATTAATCACAGTTAATGCATGTGATTAATTCAGAACAAATTAATGTTTTTTCTTTTAAACGAGCAATTATTGCACACCAGAGTGCCATGCTCAGGGGGGCACCGCTGCATGCCTCTGGGGCAGGGGTACGGCCCTCCTCCCCCCACTGCTCTGCTGCCCTGGGCAGCTGCTGCTCCTCTTATCCCTCCAACCCCTGCCTTGGATCCACCCCTGGCAAAGCTGCTCAGGACAGAGAACCTCCTGTCTCCTGTGGAGAGTGGTGGGTGGAGGCTGGTGTCTCTGCTGAGCTCGGGTGGGTGGGGACAGGGAGCCTGTCTGTGCTGTTGCCTCTGGGTCAGGAGTGGGAGCTGCCTGCAGCTGTCTGAACAAGCAGTTAGGCTGGTGGGTGCTCTGCTTAAAGCGACAGTGCGCTGACTTACTCACTCCCCCCTACACACACACCGTCTCTCTCACACTCCCCTCAACACACACACACACACAGTCTCTCTCACACTCCCCCCAACACACACACCGTCTCTCTCACATTCCCCTCAACACACACACACACACACACACACACACACACACAGTCTCTCTCACACTCCCCCCAACACACACACACTGCACCCCCAACATCCAAACATATTGAAATAAATGGTATTCTATTAGTGTTTAACAGTGTAATTAAAACTGTGATTAATTGCAACTTGTTTTTAATCTCACGATTAATTTCTTTAATTGTTTGACAGCCCTACTGTAAACTTGTCACCAGCTGAGGAGCAAACTGTCTGTCCTGGGCCTCAGGCAGAAATAATTTCAGGGGAGAAACTCCACACATTCAGAGAACACTGTTGTTAAGCTATTTTAATAGCACAAACCGAAGTGGAGATGGGTTAATAGGAACAGTGCAGGTGTGGGGTGAAAGGGGCAAGATCAATACAAGTTTTCACAAGGCTTTGCAGTTTATCACATAAGTATCACCACACCTCTGAGCAAAAATATGTTTCAAACATTTTTAAATTCTATGTTCTTTCTAGAGTATTCCAGTCAGAGCTTTTGATTTCCTGACACTTTAGTATAAATAACATTGAAGAAGATAATTACATACAAAAAAAACCTGTGTAAAAATATGATTACAGTTGCAAAGTCAAGCACCCAAAAGTTAAAAAAAACTGAAATTAAGCTTGTCTGTGCAACCCTAATTCAGCCCCCTTATGCTAAAGCATTATGGTAGTCTAACTACATGGACACTTTACTTTTTCCCCCACAGTACCCTTACTTTCTCAACCCAATGTTTTAGGAAATGATATAGAAAATTTTTTATGAACTAAAAAAAAAATTGACTCCCACATGGGTCAGCATTTGACCTTTAGAGCCACCCTTCTGCCAGTTCAGCTCCTTGTGTGCGTACACACACACACACACACACACACACACACACACTTTTCCCGTTCTGAGTGGTGGTACCTTGAACCACTGCAGGCAGCCCCCAGCAGGTGAGAGTAATAGCTACAGTAGAAGCCCTGTTCAGCCCCTGCAAACTCAGGATTGCACATTCTAAGTTACTCTGTGGGATGGCTCATCTAGTGCAACTGGCACAGAGGAGCTGGCAGGGGATGGAGCATGCTCAGTGCAGACAGCATCGCTGGAGAATTTAGCTGCTGAAATAACAAGCCTCCACTGAGCATGTGCGAACTGAGATGTTTCAGAAGCTTATTACTTGAGCAAATCAGGGCAGATTTGCAGGAGGACAGCCAAGGTCACTCCTGTGAGAGCAGCCAGTCTCCCTTCCAAATGTCAAGTCCCTGCTCCAAAGGAGAGACGCGTAGAACTCAGTGAAATGGTTATAAGATTTTTTTAACATAGGCAAAACAGCATCTTTGCCTCTAAACTTGATTAACAATTTTATCTGAAATTTTCCAGACAAGCTCAGCCTGTGGCAGACAACTGGCATGGAAATTTTAGATGGAACTGTTAAAGTTAGGTGAAAAGTTATAAGCAATTGAAAGTAGGATGGTAGAATGAAAAGTGTTAGGCAACCTTAAGTAAGGGCATAGCTACTGGTTCCATCTATAACAATGCAGTGTTATGATATGCGTATGTTGTAGAGTTAGTTAGTTATTCTATTCTGTCCAATCCACGGAAATGTATATTTCTGGAAGCTTTTTAAGAAGATTGTGTTTTCATTGGAACTATGTGATGGCCATATGGGCATCAGCAGTTGTTCCAGTACAAAAATCTCTTAACTACTGTTGCCATGGAACAGAGATATTAATGAAATCCTAGTTAAAAATATCTAAACAGTGACAGTCCTAGTTAGATTAGGAATGGATCTTTTTCTTAAAATACGGCTACCATTCTGATTCTATCTATCCCCAAACCTTTAAGTGATTTTCTGCTCTTAAAAATGAATTTCTGGGATTCCATGTTTGTTGCTTCTTAAAGAATTGTGTGTCAAGATGTTCATAGTTCCTAAATAAAAATATTTTTAGCTTGTAAGTCTTGCAAATTCAACAAGGCTCTGGGAACCAAGACTGGATTTATTCCATCTTGAGCATCACCACCTGCAGGCAAGACTCTACAGATCACTGCTAGACCTCATTTACATCTGTGCTACTCTGCAGTCCTTAAATTATGGTCTCAGTGACACCTGGGCCATCCTTTTGTTTCAGTCAGTGCACATGTGTAGCTGATTAGAATGTAGTTAACAATTCTGATGATGCATAAGGAGAAATAGAATCCAGCTCATTCTCCCATAGCTGATTCTGCAGAGCTAACAGAACTAAAAACTCATCTCTGAAGTCAGCCAATACAGTTGAATAAAAACAGGGACCAGATCTGCCGTGTTAAATGGTGATATTAGTTTTCAAAGCAAAGTTGTACTTTAAGGTTCGGATGAGGTCAGATAAGTTGGCTCCCTCCCAGTTAGTATTCCCTGTATCTAAGTAGTCATGGGGTGAGAGGGAAAGTACTGCCATGGAACAGAACCTAGCTAAGAGGCAGAAAACAAAGAGCAGGAATAGCTGGTCAATTTTCATCATGGCAAAAGGTTACCAGCAGGGTTCCCTAAGGTTCTGTACTAGGAGAGAAGTTAAGTATATTTATTAATTCCCAGACAAAAACTATATTAAGAAGGAGGTGAAGTTAAGTGTATGTATGAGCAAATTAGGGTTTAAACACACACATTGCAGAGGTGTTATAACCAAGCATTATAAACCCAGGAAATTCAGAATGAAGGTTTAATTTAAAAGAAGCCTAAATAAGAGAAGGTATAGAGATGTACAGTTAGGGCACCAAAAGAACCTCATGTAATGATGCTATAGAATAACCATAGTTATGATTACTGCATAATAGAGTTTGTCTTTAACCTAAAGATTTTTTTTAATGTGCCCCATGTTGAGATGAGTTCCTGTCTGCATCCTGTAAAACTTGCCCATACCGGTATTGCCCTGGCCTCTTCTTTTGTCATTCAGTGTTGCACGCATTCTAAAGCAATATGCATTTCCTCACCTTTTGGGGGCGAAGCCAGACTTTGAGGCACCTGCTCCCCTACTTGGTGTAAACTTTGCTTGTGCCAATCAGAAACGAACACAAACAGGTTTTGGGCCCGTCCCCTATGACACTTCTATGATGTCATAGTTGGTACTTTATGGGCTGCCTGCAATGTGCAGGCAGGGAGAGGAGAACGAAAAACGAATCCTGTGTATCCTGTGTACACCCGTAACCGAGCCTGATCACCTCGAAGCCTCTCTCTCAGCTCACATATTTCAAACAGAGTTTCTACATTTGCCGGTCGTTATGCGTTGGTTTGTATTTGTAAGTATCAGTTATTACTAATTGCTGCATCTTTGTTTATAAATATTGATAGTAGATATTTTAGTCATTGTGTGTTTTAAGTTTCATTAACTCTATTAGCTAATCAAACGCTGCTCCCTTACCCCTGTAATTATCCCCAATAAAACTTTAAATTGATTAATTTTAGTTGTGTGTGTGTGTGTGTCTGCAGTTTGCATCGTGACCCATACTCTCCTTGCATCCGTTACCAATATAGTCTATTGCCACGTGCAGCCTGGTAAATAACAGGCCTGCATTTTCTTTCGCCCCTGCGTGCCTGTGGCAATCCACACCCCATAAGTATCAGATTTCAGTGAGTTTAAACCTCATGGGAAGTTTGAAGAATCTGAGTGTTAAGATCACGCGAGACCAACCAAAATGGTAAGAGGTTTAGAAAACCTGACGTAAAGGAAAGGTTTTAAAAAACCTGGGCATGTTTAGCCTTGAGAAAGGAAGAGTGAGGGGGGACCAGATAACACTCTTCCAATATGTTAAGGGCTGTCTGTTATAAAGAGGATGGGGATAAATTGGTCTCCATGTCGACTGAAGGTTGGCCAAGAAGCCATGGGCTTCATCTGCAGCAAGGTTAGATATCAGGACAGACTTTCTAACTATCAGGGTAGTTAAGATCTGGAAGGGAAGATCAAGGGAGGTTGCAGAATCCCCATCAGTGGAGGTTTTTAAGAATAAGTTGGACAAACACCTGCCTATTTATTTGGTCCTTCCTGAGCACAGGGGGCTGGACTTGGTAACTTCAAGATGCCTTCCAGCCCAACATTTCTAGGATTCCATGAAATACAAGGAACTCCTCTAGTGATGCAAAGCCATCAAAGCTGTTGTTATGCCACCTGTATGCTGCTTCTGCTTATGTAATGGGCAGGCTGGGGACCTTGCAAACCACATACTCTTCATAGAATCATAGAATCATAGAATATCAGGGTTGGAAGGGACCTCAGGAGGTCATTTAGTCCAACCCCCTGCTCAAAGCAGGACCAATTCCCAACTAAATCATCCCAGCCAGAGCTTTGTCAAGCCGGGCCTTAAAAACCTCCAAGGAAGGAGATTCCACCACCTCCCTAGGTAAAGCATTCCAGTGCTTCACCACCCTCCTAGTGAAAGAGTGTTTCCTAATATCCAACCTAGACATCCCCCACTGCAACTTGAGACCATTGCTCCTTGTTCTGTCATCTGCCACCACTGAGAACAGCCGAGCTCCATCCTCTTTGGAACCCCCCCTCAGGTAGTTGAAAGCAGCTATCAAATCCCCCCTCATTCTTCTCTTCTGGAGACTAAACAATCCCAGTTCCCTCAGCCTCTCCTCATAAGTCATGTGCTCCAGACCCCTAATCATTTTTGTTGCCCTCCGCTGGACTCTTTCCAATATTTCCACATCCTTCTTCTAGTGTGGGGCCCAAAACTGGACACAGTACTCCAGATGAGGCCTCACCAATGTCGCATAAAGGAGAACGATCACGTCCCTCGATCTGCTGGCAATGCCCCTACTTATACAGCCCAAAATGCCGTTAGCCTTCTTGGCAACAAGAGCACACTGTTGACTTATATCCAGCTTCTCATCCACTGTGACCCCTAAGTCCTTTTCTGCAGAACTGCTACCTAGCCATTCGGTCCCTAGTCTGTAGCAGTGCATAGGATTCTTCCATCCTAAGTGCAGGACTCTGCACTTGTCCTTGTTGAACCTCATCAGGTTTCTTTTGGCCCAATCCTCCAATTTGTCTAGGTCCCTCTGTATCTGATCCCTACCCTCCAGCATATCTACCATGCCTCCCAGTTTAGTGTCATCTGCAAACTTGCTGAGAGTGCAGTCCACACCATCCTCCAGATCATTAATAAAGATATTAAACAAAACCGGCCCCAGGACCGACCCTTGGGGCACTCCGCTTGAAACCAGCTGCCAACTAGACATGGAGCCATTGATCACTACTCATTAAGCTCGATGATCTAGCGAGCTTTCTATCCACCTTACAGTCCATTCATCCAGCCCATACTTCTTTAACTTGGCGGCAAGAATACTGTGGGAGACCGTATCAAAAGCTTTGCTAAAGTCAAGGATTAACACATCCACTGCTTTCCCCTCATCCACAGAGCCAGTTATCTCATCATAGAAGGCAATTAGGTTAGTCAGGCACGACTTCCCCTTGGTGAATCCATGCTGACTGTTCCTGATCACTTTCCTCTCCTCTAAGTGTTTCATAATTGATTCCTTGAGGACCTGCTCCATGATTTTTCCAGGGACTGAGGTAAGGCTGACTGGCCTGTAGTTCTCCGGATCCTCCTTCTTCCCTTTTTTAAAGATGGGCACTACATTAGCCTTTTTCCTGTCATCCGGGACCTCCCCCGATCGCCATGAGTTTTCAAATATGATGGCCAATGGGTTCCCCCAGATCTTTGGACTCCAGAACAGCTGGCATAACTTCAGCCAGTTATGCGGCTGCTATAGGTTGTACAGGGGCTATTTCAGCCCCACACCTGGCCCACAAATAGAGGAGCAGAAAGTTGGTTGAGAGCCACCTTCCCTTCAGCCCCATCTGTGCCAAGTATGAAGTGAGCCCAGGGTTTCTCTTCAGCGCTTTCTGCTCAGTGCACTCAGCCATCAGAATCCTGGCTCTGTTCAGAGCTGCTGAACGGCCACACGAGTAGAATCCTTGGGAAACTCCCAGCTACAGCAACAACCGCACTGCAGTGTCTTATACAAAAGGAAACCTCAACATGTTGCTTTCCAGTCTGTTTTCAGCACAATTCTTTCTTTTTGAATGTGTGTTGGTGTGTACCCAGGGCTGGAATGAATCAGAACTGCAACTTCAGCACCATATGACTCCTCGCATTAGAGAACACCTGTGGATAATTTAATAGCCTAAAGAATTGCTGAAAGAGGAGAGACATTGCTGGCAGCCAGCATATCAGTTCAACAACTAATCGTTCCTCTTCTGTGGGAAGTCCCTTTTCAGTCAAAGCACTTGCTACTGTATTCCTGTTTACAATGGCTCAATATCTGTCGATGTTCATGGTGTCAGAAAAGGATAGTGTTGGCACTGGAGCTGTGGAACAGGAAATGCAGATAGCGGCTACATCCGTGGAGTGTCAGAATTAGAGCTGGCTGAAAAATAATTGATGTAACTCCCTTTTTTGTGGAAGTGAATCCATTTTTGATGGGAAGGTTTCACAGCTCCAGGATGGAACTTCTGGTCAGACAGAGAACTACCCACTTCGGGATAGCTGATAGGACAGTGATGAGTGCACTTGTTTAGGAGGTAGGAGACCCAGGTTCAAACTCATACACCAAATCAGACAGAACATGGACTTGAACCTATATCCCAGGTGAGTGCTCTACCCACATAGCTATTCTGGCACTTTGTCTCTTTGTTGTGAAAAAAATTCATTTCTTTTTAATTGCCCTATTCTGTTCATTCTCTCTGAAGCACCTGGCATTGGCCACTGTCAGAAAACAGGATACTGGGCCAGATGGACTATTGGTCTGATGCAGGGTGGCCGTTCTTATGTTTTGCATCAGAAGAAAACTAACTCTGAAACTTCTAAATTTTGTTTTAAATTTAATGTTTTCTGGCCAGCCCTAACCAAAGCATATCTAAGAAGAAGCAACAGTCCACAGACACTTGGTGCAAAGACAAGCCAAACATTTGTGAAATAAATCCCATGCTCAGTGGAAAGTTGAAGGATAACTCACTGCTCAATGACATGATGTGGAAATGCTAAAGGAGGCACATGTTGATGCTATAACCAATTTTCTCCCTTCTGTTTAATACCAGAAGCTGGACTAGATGATCTAATGATCCCTTTTGGCTTTAAGACAAAGGGAGTGTCTCATGATGTAGCTAGAAGTAGATCATAACAGCAGATTTTGCCTTTGAGAGTGAGAGTCTAGAAATATAGCTGTGCATGAGACTTGGAGTGAGAAAAAAGTTCAGTTCATACGAGTGAATTTAGAGGCATGTTGGACTGTGTGTGAGTGATTGTGCTTCTCTCCCTTACCAGCTGTCTATCTGTAGTTTGCCTGGGAGAGGAAAGCTACTGGTGATGCGATGCATTAGAGCCGAGGGGGATGAATGGTGGGATAACTGGGATCTCAGTCCTTGTCATACTGGATCAGAACAGTGGTTCATCTCCCCAGTATCTTTTCTCCCAAAAGTGGCCAGCACTAGATACTTCAATGGGAGGTGCAAGAAGTAGAATGTGGAGAGAAATGGGATGAACTGCCCCCAAGGAAAGTTCCTTGATAGTTCTAACCCCTCCTGCTTCTGGGCATGATCCCTTCCAAGTCCCATTTTTGTATGTTCTTATTATTCAAGTCCTTTGACTCCTACTGAATGCTTGGCTTTAGCTATCCCTTGTAGCACTGAGTTCCATGGGCTAATTGTGTGAAAAAAGTAGTTCCTTTCATCAGTTTGAATTTGCAACCTTTCAGTTTCATGGAACATCCCCCGTGTATTCTGAGAGACAGTAAGCCGAAATATCCAATCTTCCTTCCCAGTCTAGCCATTATGCATCTTTTGATGTTCCTATCTCAAGATACCCAAACTGGCATCAACTGACTTCTTGCAGTGACCTGTCAGCATTTCATGCAAGACCCAGCAAAATTACATATTGCAAAATATCTTATGCCATTGTGTGATTTACGGTCACTGCTGGTCAACTTCCTTATGCTAAGGTTATAGACCTAACTTCCTTATGCTAACTGCTTAAGCTTGGGCCTGTAGGGTCCTTGCATTACTGCTATATCATACTTCTGTTCTCAAGGTGGCGTAAAACCGATGATGTATCTGACAGGCAACACTCCCCAGAATACAGATTCAAAAGACTGGATCCAAAGGTGGGAATTTGCATTCACCTCCCCTTAGGTATATCCTAGGAATCCACCTCAACTTGATTGGTTCCAAAAGTTCCTTCTGGTCTGGCACATTGTTCAAAACAGTCCTTTGAAGCTCATAACACTTCCCAGCGTTTAGACTATCTCTGCACTAGACAAGTTACATACAATACTCCTGGGGGAATTCTGTGCCACTGCGTGCGTGCAGAATTCATGTCCCCTGCAGATTTATTTGTTTCCCTGCAGAGAAATGACTTTCTGACAGGGAAGCAAAGGGAAGCTGCAAGAGCAGTCACACAGCGCTTGGTAGCAGTGCAGATACATCATTTCAGAAACCTGGAGCAGCCGGCGGAGAGGTAAATCACTGCAGGGCTGGGGATGCCCCAGCCTGTGGCTCCTACCCTGAGCTGGGATCAGCAGCTTGTCCCGGTGGGCTGGAGGCAGGAGAGGATGGGACTTCCTCTTCCCCTGCAAGGAGTGGCTGGGGCTGTGTCAGACCCACTCTCAGAAACCTCCCCCAGCTGCAGGAAGGTCAGCATCCTCCCTTGCTTCCTGTCCCCATCGCTCCTCAGCTGCGGGGTGGAGGGGTCACTGAATGGGGACCTGCTCCCTCATTCGCCCAACCCCCGTGCATCCAGACCTCCCATACCCAGACACCCCTGCCAAGCCTCATCCCATAAGCCCAGAACCCCCATAGCCCTCCATACCTGTACTCCACCCCACTGAACCTCAACCCCTGCAGCTGGAGCCCCCTGCACCTAGACCCCCGGGCTCCGGCCCCCCACCCCTGAGCTCCCTGCACTCAAACCCCCACCCTGACAGCCCCATCCCCCGTAACACTCTGAGCCACCACATCCAGACCCCCATGCCACTGACCCCCAACTAGCTGCATCCAGACTCCCACCCCACCAAGCCCCACTCCCTCAGCACCCAGCTGCCCCCCACCCCCGCTCAGACCCCTCTGCTGAGCCCCAACCACATTCACCTGGAAGCCCCTGCAGAGACCCATTGCCCCTGAACCTGGAACCCCCCAACAAGCCTCTGTGCATCAAGAGCCCCCTCCCCCACTGAGCTGCCTGCACCCAGATTGTCCCACACAAAATCCTCTCACCCCACACTGAGCCCCTCCACACTTGGATCCTGCCCGGTTGAGACTGCCTGCCCCACACCTGGTGTGCCTGGCGCAGAGGGGCAGGGCCCCAAGGTGTTTCTGGGGCAAGTCCAGGTCTTGTGCTGAGTCAGGGTCAGGTGCAGCCTCACCACTGAGTCCGTGTTCCAGGGGTGAGGGGTGGGGAGGCTGCAGGGTGATCTCCCGTCTTTGTACAACCGGTGGCCTGTGCTCCCCTCTGCCATGCTGGAATCTCTGCATTTAATTTATTGACAAATAAAACTTGCAGAATTTTAAAATATTGTGCCCAGATTTTTAAATTTTTTGGTGCAGATTTTTAACTTTTTTGGCACAGAATGTCCTCAGGAGTAATACAATCCCACAATCATACATTCACTTTGCATGTAATACAAAGAACTCCAAAGATACTTAACTCTATTCAATAAGATTTTTCACTGATATTGCAGGAAGTTGCCCTCACTCAATTGTCTCCATGTATAAATATGAGTAGTTACTAGGAGTCTGGTTGGGTGTCTGCAAAATGATGCAATTAGAATTTCAGTGTCTTTGTTTATGCATTTTGAGCAACTGGACTGACGCAAAAGCTCAGGGTCCTAAATTATGGGCAACATTAATGAGATACTGGAGGTAGAAAAATGAAATGCTAGATTTTAAGTCATGTGGGGTCCATGTTTGACATTTGGAATCATATTTTTGAAACCCTTCCCAGGAAAGTAAGTCAGCTGATCTATACCAAGATCTGAAGATCCAGCCTAGAAGAGTTTACGAAATGTATTTCACCACTGCATGCCCGTATTACTAATTGGTTTTTATTTACTAACCCATTTCTCATGGGATTAGTGGTAGAGGTGGGGATATGATTTTGTCTTTTATTTGTTTTAGTTGGTGTCTCTAAATGTTCTAACTGGATGTGCTTTATTTGGGGCTTTGTTAGAGTGGGATTAGTCATGCTGAATATGCTATTGTCAATCCTGGGATACTTTCAAAAGGTATGGTTTAGTTTCTTTAATTAAACCTTTAATTCTTCAGGTTTCATTTCTTTATTATGTTTTCTATTTTAGTGCAAGGACGTTTTCTAAACATCCATTACAAACAGGTGTCTGTCCTTGTCTTACTGACTGATGATTAGGAAGATGATCTATGACATTTAAAATCAGGGCTAGATTCCTTTTCAACAGAGCTTCTAGGAACACATGGATGAGATTGAACCATTTGGATCAGGCAGAGATAGATGTACCGGTTCTAATAAGTGGGATTTATTCCCCTATTTCTCCTCCTCAGACACCAGGACAGAGTGGGCCAAAGTTACTGGTTGCATTCCTGAGCTGGCTTTGAGCGCAGCTAACAGCATTTTCACCAAATACAGGGATAGACCTGATTTTACACAAAGCTCATGTAGTTCCTTATCCAAAGCCCAGTGAAAACACTTTTGCAAAATCAGCCACTTATTTAGGTGCACAAGTATGGATTTAGGAGCTTGACTTCTGGGTTGGCCCAGTTTTCCAACTCTACAGTCCAATAAAAACAGGAAATAGATAACTAATAAGTGTTATAAACCTGAAAAAATTACTGAAGATAGTTTTCCCAACTGTACTGATTTTGCAGCTTTAAAGTGAGATATTTCAAGACCTTTGAAGGCTAGAAGTCCATGCCGCATGTCCTGCTGGAAAGCAAGAATTCTCACTTCCATTGGTACAAACCTCCTAGTTCTAGCCCTGGTGAGTCATGAGATAACATCTTAAATCCATCCCTAGTGCAAGACAGAGTATAATCTTTTAAATCAATGAAAGTGACCCCTATGATCACCCTAGGACTTGGGCCAATCTAATTTTGAGGGGGAACTCCACATTTGGAGAGGTGTAGATGGAAACATTTCTCTAGTAGCTTGATTTATTTTTAAATGGCACTGTCTGAAGCTGTGCAGAGGTTTGGAATGGTATAATAAATCCTCACTTGCACTCTTCCCATCTCCTGGAAGTCAAAGGTGCATGATCAATGGAATTTATCATCAATGTGACATATTAACGTATGTTTGTGTGCTGAGGGGGGAGAAAAAGTATGTTACAGCATTTCTAAAGTAATTACATTATCCACCCACTTCTGTTAAAGTTGGTTTCATTTTTTATTGCTTTTTCCATCACATGCAGTTGTGTTTTTGAGAGAGGGTTTCTGAGCCAGGAAAAAGGAATATCAAGTTGATATGTGTCAAGGGAGAGAGAATATTAACTATGCTCTTCAAGTCCTAATGAATAAGATCAAAGATACATTTTTAAAGTTTCCATAGTTCTATAAATGATTTAATCAGATGTTAAATCATAGCCTATGCCTGGCAAATGGTCCCATAAACTCTTCAGTTCATAATTCTTCTATCGAAGCTTTGATTTAGTTTATGACAGGTGCTACGTTAATCTTCACAGAAATCCTGGTAGGTAGCATGACATCTGGAAATGCAATATAAACTGATCTTGTAAAGAAAATGGCAGACAACTTGTCAAAAGAGAGAGGCTTTTCAACAACACGCAGTGTAACTGGGCAGATCACAACGACTCCCATTCTCCAGATGTCACAGTGATCATGGACATTCACAAAAATGGTGAGCTCAAAGTGGAAGCCCAGCTCTTTGCAACAACAACCCAAGAATAGCTTCTCATCCCTGAGACTAGAAGAAAAGAGACAACGAGGAAGAATGGAGAAAAATGGGGAAGAATAGGGAGAAAAGTTTCCAGATACATCCCATTAGGGTGGCAGTTCCTCAACAGATGTAAATTGGCACAGCTGTAATGAAAAGCCAACTGGCTCTTAGCTAAGGCTGTAGAGCAGACTCATTAATTGCTCTCTAAGTGGTCTCGGTGCCACTAGATGGGACAGAGCACCACACCCAGGAGGTGTGTGGGTTACACTTACAGGGTAGAGATGGATAATACAATCTGACTTCCTGTCTTCTGAAATAATTGCCATTAGCACTCAGCTATTACAGCAAATGGGTACATTATAAACAGATTAGATTAAACTACTATTCAATAGGTTTTCTTGAGCAACCATGAGAACTTGGAAACTAGTGGACGAGAATTGTTATCTCAAAGGATTCTTGAAAACCAATGTTCTGTAGCCCGGAAGCTTATAAGGACTTGTCCACACAGGGAAATTGTCCAGCATAGCTATAGGGCGATAAATATGTGATTACTATAGTGATAGCCATATAACTCTCTCATATGGACAATCTAATATGGAATAAAAATAACTTTGTCCTGGTCCAGTCTGAAAGAGGAGAGAAGAGTGAAAACATGCTTTTGCCCTGACTAAAGCAAAATCAGTAGATTCGCTTTAAACTAAAAAAAGCCAAACACACACACACATACTTTTCCAGTGTGAAAAAAAGGAGATTTCTTTTAACTATGAACTAAAAATTAAAAAGGAAAAAAGCATTACAGGAAAACGCACAGAAATGGCAGCCATTGATCCAGGTCATTAATATAAACTGACAATTAGTGACAAAAACCAATTCCTGTGCAGGATTGGGGGGAGGAGGGGGTGATGAGAGAGTCAGTTTCATGACTGAGAGATGGTTTCTCATTATTAGGCCTGTGGAAACTGCAATGGAGAGCGGGTAAGAGGCCAGGTTCCCTTGCCCCTCACAAACCTTCGTGTAGAGCGGGTGAAAACAACAATAGCAAGTTTGGTGGGAATTCTTCAAATATTTTACCATTTTTTCAAAAACAAGTTGGAATTTCAAACTTTTGACAATTTTTTTGACCATCAAAAGATTTCAACCAGCTCTACAATTGGGTTAGCTCCCCACTTCCCGCAAAGGGAAAGCCCCAAATTTACCCTTAGTGTGCAATGAGAGGAGAGTGTCCTGTGCCCCTGGAGAAACTGAGGGAAAGCAAAGAGGGACACGTGTCTCTAAGGGTATGTCTACACTACAGGATTAATCCGAATTTAGATAATTCGAATTTGGGAAACAGGTTGTATAAATTCGATTGTGCGCGGCCACACTAAGCACCTTAATTCGGTTTTTAACCACATTAATTCGGTGGTGTGCGGCCACACTACCCCATTAGTTTAAACACAGTAATTCGGTGGTGTGCGGCCACACTAACCCTAATTCGAATTAACAAAATCGATTTAGGCTCTACTCCGCTCGTCGAGGTGGAGTACAGAAATCGATTTTAAGTGCCCTTTAAATCGAATTAACTGGCTCTGTAGTGTGGACGGGTGAAGGGTTAATTCGGATTAACGCAGCTAAATCCGAATTAAAGTCGTAGTGTAGACCAGGCCTAAGACCAGAGCAGTCTGCTTTCCTCGCCTACCTGAAGAGATCAAAATGTAAGTAAGGAGGAGAGCTCTCAGCCTTGTGAGTGGGAGGGTCGCTTGTGGGGAATAGCTAGGGGCTCTTCTAGCTTCCATCGGGGGCCACTAAAGCCCCTGAACTCATAGGGAGTAAGGGTGATGGAAAGTTCCCTTTGCTACATCTCTCCTTGGACTGCGTCTCCAGGAAGCACGGCACAGAATCTGACCCAGTGGCGTTAGTATAGGAAGGTCCCACTGTCTGTATTTTTTCATTGCACCTGAGTGTTCGATAATACGGTGTGCATCTCACATTTTCCCGTGTCATCACAGTGGGGGCCAGGTTTATGTGAATAATTGTCAGGATGAGTTGAAATTGCAATAAGCAGCCTGTATGGGAAAAGAGGATTTCTGCATCAAGTAATATGTTTGTGTTTCCTGGGACAGGAACGGTTGACATCCATCCCTTGTCACAAAGTAACATGCATCAACAAATGTAATTTTAAAACCATCATAATGCTGCCAAATACATTAAAACAAAAGAACACGGGATATACATCCACCAGAAGAGTTACAGATTTCCTGAGTGGTTCAGCATTATCAGAACTGTCAATTCAAAAATAAAAATTGCCAAAACTGTCCCTACAACATAATAAAACTGTGACAGGAATACACAATAGCTAGTAAATTAAAAAAAAACACTAGACACAATAATCACCTACATATCCTGCCAAGCCAGCAACAAAATGTACCAAGGCTACCAAAACCAGTATCACAGTATCCAATATCGCTAAAAATTAACGTCACATCAATTATTAAATACAAAGTCCAAACTAAGCAAAGAGGAGCATTCATGTAATGTAAGCATTTAGAGTGGCTAAAATCCAAAGGAGAAAATCCCAGAAAAGAGATGATTATTTGCTCTTACCTTTCTTTGTCCGGGGTTTGGATACCTGGCTGATCGAAAAGTCTGTTTAGTTTATCCAAGAGAAGGTTAAGAGGTGACTTCATCATGGTCCACAAGTACCCACAGGGGAAGAGATTTTGGATTGGAGGTCGCTTTTTGATCTAGCAGAAAAAGGCATGAGGAGATCCAATGGTTGCAAGCTGAACCTAGACAAGTTCAGACTAAAAATAAGACACCAATTGTTTATAGGGAGGGGAATTAACCATTGGAACCACTTACCAAGGACTGGATGGATTCTCCACCTCTTGAAACCTTTAAATCAACACTGGATGTCTTTCTAAAAGATGTGCTATCGCCCACACAGAAGTTACAGGCTTGATGCAGACATTTCTGTGTGAAGTTCTCTGGCCTGTGTTATATAAATTATACTAGATTATCATAATGGTCTCTCTTTTTTTTTTTTTTGTAATGTAAGGTTTTTAAGGCCCAGCCTGACAAAGCCCTGGCTTGAATGATTCAGTTGGGGTTGGCCCTGCTTTGAGGAGGGGGTTGGACTAGATGACCTCCTGAGGTCTCTTCCAACCCTAATATTCTATGATTCTATGAATCTATGAATTTTTGCATTCAGAAGGAACAAGCAGGTATTTTCCCTACAGAAAATACTTAAGGAGCACAAGTCATGTATACCACACGCTAAACCAACAATGGAACTGATAGTAAAATTCCACATCCCTGGGTTAAAGGCACCTGCTCCACTGCCTGAATTATAAGAAAACAAAGGGGTAAGTCTTGAGGCAGTATTTCTTCAGCAGTATAATGCCTAAGGCATAAGCCTGTTAACACTGGGCCTGACTGAAGTCAGTAAGAATCTTTTCATTGACCTCAGTGGGTTTGGATGAGGCCCAGTGAAGTCAATGGAAAAACTCCTGTTGACTTAAAAGGAACCCAGATCAGTGTCTAAAGCTTTCACTGGTTCTTGGTGCCTCTTGCCTTCTCACACCATTAGGCTGAAAAAGGGGCCTTCGGACTGGTTGGTAGACAGTCTTACTCCATGTTACAAGTGCAATAGTCCGTTTCCTAACATATGTGCCTATTTTTAAAATACTATTAAAGTGAAATACAATCTAAACCCAGGACGTCCCTGAGCCGCCAAGTGTACTAGAGTGGGTCGGACTGCCCTACTTTGAGGCAAGCCAATCTACATCTTGGCCCATTATAAAGGTGGTGCTCGCTTTTTGACATTGTCCTCCTACTTGCCCTGCTGTACCAAAGCAAGGGATATTGCTGTTTCTTTGACAAATGCTGGAGACTTTCACCTACACCCCTGTGCGACAAAGCTTAGAATAGATGTGCACAATGTTTAGCCCATCTGTACATCTCAAAACTCAGACTGCGTCATTCCTTTTTCCTTCTTCTTATTTCAGTGAAGGTAGCCCTTAGATACTACAACCAAGATCAGGACCCCATTGCGCTAGGCAGGGTGGGATCACAGGCAGTCCCCGTCCCAAAGAAATTATAATCTAAATAGACAAGACAGACAAAGGAAGTATCTCCATTTTACAGATTGGAAACTGAGGCAGAGAGACTAAGAGTGGGCTTTTCAAAAGCTCTCAGCATTGCCTGAGTTTTACCATTGCCTTCAGTAAGAGCAGAATTAAGGCCATGCAGAATGCTGTCTAAATCCTACTTTAAGGCCCAATCGAAAGCTCACTGAAGTCAACAAAAGTATTTGACAGAGCTTTGGGTCATGCCCCACGATTTAGCCAACGTCATGCAGAAAGTCTGTTGTAGTGCTCAGAACTGAACCCACATCTCTTGAGCCAGAGTCCAATGCCTTAGGAAAAAGCAGGGCCACCCAGAGGATTCGGGGGCCTGGGGTCTTCGGCGGCGGGTCCCGGGGCGGAAGGACTCCCCACCGCGGGTCTTCGGGGCACTTCGGCGGCGGGTTCCGGGGCGGAAGGACCGCCCACCGCCGAAGACCCGGAGCAGAAGAAGCTCGAGAGTTTTCCGGGGCCCCCAGAGCGAGTGAAGGACCCCGCTCCAGGAGTCTGGGGCCTGGGACAAATTGCCCCATTTGCCCCCCCCCCGGGCGGCCCTGGGAAAAAGAGCAACCGTAACCCACACAGCTCCTGGGTGTGGTGTTCTGCCCCATCTAGTGGAGATTAATGAGTTTGTTCTACAGCCTTAGCTAAGAGCCAGTTGGCTTTTAACTCATGCGGTAGAAACTCATGCACTAAACTCCAGAGGACCCAGGTTCAGTCCCACCACTGATGACCGGGGTCTGTCAATGTTACAACTGGTGGCTCAGCTGAGATTTCAGTTGGGAAGTCTCTGAAGCTCGGGACGCATTTCCTCAGCTAGGGGAGGTATGTAACCCACACACCTCCTGGGTGTAGTGTTCTGTCCCATCTAGTAGCACTGAGACCACTTAGCAAGAGAGATTAATGAGTCTGATCTATAGCCTTAGCTAACAGCCATATGGCTCTTAGCTCATGCAATAAGCTTCAGAGGTCCCAGGTTCAATCCCACTCACTCACAACTGGAGTCTGTCAGTGCTACACAACCTTCCTTCTTTATTTTGTCATGTGTCCCTTCTGCACACGACAAACTCAAGAGCTACCCAATTTGGCTTTACTCATGCATTGTTGTACTATCAATTTTGAAATCTTGGCAGCCAAAAACAGGCCTCCTGCGTTTATTGCTTAAGACATAGGCTATGTACACACTACCACTTATGTCAGTGTAACTTATGTGGCTCAAGGGCGTGACTAAGCCACCCCCCTGGGCAACATAAGTTCCTCTGACATAGCGCTGTCCACACCGGCACTTAGGTTGGTGTGCACACACTACGTCGGCAGAAGCACTTCTGCCACCAGCATAGCTACTGCCGCTCATTGTGGGTGAATTAATTAAGTGGCGGGGAGAGCGCTCTCCCGTTAGTTTAGAGTGGCTACACTGGGGAGCTCCACTGCTGTCAGTTCTCTAGTGTAGCCACAGCCATAGAATGGAGCCAGTGACACTAGCTCACTGCAGCCGTACAGGGTTCTGCGCTCCAGTACTTCAGTGAAGGCAGTGGGGCGTGCATCCATATCTCCGAGAGCACGATCGGACCCACCTATGAATGTAGGTCAATTTTTATTTCATAGCCTTCTTCAGCCTCAATTTACCATAAAGGAAATTCAACCCATCTCTACTGGAACGCAATGGTTTTAAGGAACAGATTCATTTACCATCTTGGGTGGATATTTAAACAAAGCAAAAATATTTTATGCTGAATTTTAGTTACAATGATCTATAAAGAGTTTCTACCTGCAAAAATAAAGACGTCTTAATTTAAAAGGAAAAATATGAATTACAATATGGCTGTAAACTAGCCCCTTAATCTTGTTAAGGCTAAAATGTACAGAGGAGCCTATGGGAGATAGGTGCCAAAATCCCACCGAATTTCAATGGGGTTTAGCCTGTTGGAGGACATTGGTCAAGTCACTTCACCTTCCTGAGCCTCAGTTTACCCAGGTATAAAATGGGGGTGATGATACTGACCTCCTTCATAATGTTCTCTGAGCTCTACTGATGAGCAGTGCTATATAAAAGCTAGGGATTAGTACTAACTCCCATAGGCTTTCTATAGAGATAGCTGTAAATGCTACACATAAGCATACAAGGTGATAATTCCAGCTGTTTTCTGTCAGTACCATTGAAGAAAAAGTAACATTTTCAATATGGACGCCAATTATTTACCTGTTCAGTTTGCACAGTTTTATCCTCTCTCCAGTTCAGGATTGTTGTTTAATTTGCTGGCGGATTGTGAAAGCCAAATCTTGATGATAAAGAGCTGGCCTATAGGGGGAAAAAAGATTGATCTATTAGTATACGAAAAATAAACAAATAAACTTAATTTGTTTGTGCACCAAATCATATAATTAGGGGCAGTTTACTGGATGTTGGTTTTATGTTGCAGGATCTCATCAAGTGTTGTGATGGGAGAAGGGGGAGTATGGTAATTTCTCTAGTACATGTAAATAACAAACATTGTTAACAAATGAATGATGGAGGTCAATGGGCTATACAGTCATTAGATGGTGTAATGATATGCTGCAGGTTATCTGGGGGCACAGGGCACTAATGACATTCGCAGCATTCCTTCAGCAAAAAGCCTCAGCCACCAGAGATGAGCATTCACCTTTCACAACGCAATATAGTGGTAAATGACCCAAGTGAGAAAATTTCACTTCAGGCTGGCATTTAATGTGCTCTTATTATTCCTCAGTCTCTGATGAAAAGAGTGCTGTCCATCTCCAGTCTGGTTTTGCCAACTGATAAATGGTATAGCCAATTGCTTGACCACACTTTGGTTCATTATGACGTATACTCAAGAGACCAAATAATCAATGTCAGTCAGTTTCATTGCTATAAGACAATAATAATAAAATAGTGCAGGAAAAGGTTCTGTACGCTACCGGTCTGCAGGAAGCTGTCTCATGCAGTGTTATTACATCCACCTTATGTGGAAGGTGTGCTTCCAAAGTTGCACCCAAACCATCTTTTTATCTCCTACCTGTAAACGGTACTGTGTGAGTCATTTGAAACTAGATTTAACCAATCAGCTTTCTACCTTGTTTTGCTGGTACCATGATGTAGCCCTTATCTCTCTGTTCTGAACACACGCATTCCAAGTACCAGGGGACATGCAGGCACCTCCAAGGTTTGTAGTAGGGCAGAACAATCTTGTCGTCTTTGGAGACATGAGGTGGATGAAGGAATATATTTTATTTGACCAATTTCTGTTAGTGAGAGAGACAAGCTTCTCTCTCACCAACAAAAGTTGGTCCAATAAAAGGTTTTCCCTCCCCGACCTTGTCTCTCTAATATCCTGGGACTGACACAGCTACAACGCCTCTGCTTTTGGGCCATTCCAGTACTCGCCTGTGAGAATAACTCCCTACCTGTTGCTATTGTAAAATAATCGACTGTCCTGATCCTGACCGCTTTCCTAGCTACTTAAACCAAAGCTTACTTCAGCCAACAAGGTGTAATGGGAGAACAGGGTTTCAGTAAAGGCACAGGCCAATTTAGCCTATATAACTGCTATGCTATTTGTGCTTAATGCATAATAATGTATATGTGGTGTGATAATACACATGAATAATGTGATTTTATACACATCACATATGTTAGCCAGCATATATTGGTCAACACTACACAGAGTCAGAAGCAGGAAGTCCAGAGAGCAGGTGACAGGAAAATCAAACATGTTTTAGAAGTTGGTCTTAGAACTAGGGCTCTGCCCCAACGTCGTAGCCATAATCTTCATCCCTTCAACTGCACACCCTCTGTTTTCCTGGCTGTGGATCGTCGTCCTGTGACACTTCCCAGGAGTACGCAGGGTGTGAGGCACCTCGCTATCACCTTCCCTTAGTGTGGGGAAGTCAGGCTTTTGCTTGTTGTGGATCAGCTCCCTGACCCCACCAGCCTCTGGCAACACAAGCCCGGCCTGCCAGGCCCCTGCAGGCCCTGCTCTCTTGGTGTAGGTTAGTGATAGGCACACACCAACACCTGTGCCCGCAGAGCGTCCCTCTGGAGCACCCACCCCCTGATCCACCCAGCTCACTGCACTCTGATTCTCTGCTCCGAAAGGAATAGTGCACACCAGCTTCCTAGATCCAACTCAGGATCCCTGCCCTGCTTCACGCACAGAACTTAGATGTTCTTGTTTTCACTAAAAATAGAATTTTATTATCCCAGAACAGAGATTCAAAGGATAGTAAGAAAGGCCATTGGAAACACATAGTTACACATAAAAACAAAATCATAACACGCTTTCTGGAGCCTAAACTTACCTCACAAGACAGACTAGCTATCCCAGTCCTTTTCCCAGAATTTTCAACCATGATGGCTGAGATCTTCCTTTCACAAGATCAAGCCCATGGACAGCTTGTCTTCCTAGACAGAAGGATCCCTGGTTTACTTCTGTACCCCAAGTTATACCCCCAGAAGTTCATGGTCTTGAATCATGAACAGGATAACCCCTACTGTTTTTGTATTTTCCTGTGGCACTCACAATCTGTTCATTAGCATGTTGTAGTAAGAGGAGGCCCTGAGATATAAACCTTGGTATCAGAGGCCCAGTATGAGGCCTAAGGCCTGAACTAAAGTAATGGTCAAGACTTTGCTAACATAAAGCAAAGTTAAGCTGTGAGCCAGAGGCAGGCCCTGCTCACAGAAGCTGGCAAGGAAAGGGCTGATGCTGCAAAAAGATACATACCTAAAAGGTACTGGACACTAGATATCAGAACATTCGGATACTTGCACATTCCACAACATAACAAGGAACAGGCTGACCCATCCCAATGACAGGGCCAAAATGGTAATATGATGGATAGAGTTGTTTTGTTCAAACCAACATGTACAAGGTGAAAGGCGGCACCTTACTACATAAAGGGGTTGTATCTTGCTACGTAGAGGAGTTGCACCTCAATACGTCAGGAGTGATGTGTAATCTGTTTGTACCTGTGTATAAGAATGCATCCCTGAGTGGACATCTTTGTCCAGCCTAGGGGGCAGTGGAAAGTCCCGCCACTGACTGAGCTGAGTCCATTGTCAGGGAGCACATAAGTACTGGCTAGCCGCACCTTAGCAGCACCTTGGACTTCGTTTGCCGGGGAGCTGGAGACTGTGTTTCTCTTCGACAATAAACCTGGCTGACGTGCCTTGGTACCTTATTAGAGCCTGTGGTCATTGGGGGTTCTCTCGGGGTCTGCTCTGTCAGCTCTCTGCGCAGAGCTGGGGCAGCATGTGACTCAGTATGCAAATAGACTTCCATTGTAAGATACACAATCGTCAGCCAGGGAGTTACGTGTCCCTCACCTCCTGTCTGGAAAAGTCTGTGTCAGGACACATTATCGCTGTGTGACCTGCCTTTAAATACATGGCCTTGAGAACAGAATACATAACTCCTTACACACTATCTGCACATATATTTTGCAATGGCTATGATGACCAATGCGACACAGGCTTTCAATAGAGCCCTTCCATGACCCCCTTTCATGAATCCGAGGATCTCTGTACCCCTATGCTTTCTGCCCCTGGGCATTGAGAGGTCTTTGGGTCACACTTCCCCAGTGGTAGTAGCATGTTTCAAAATTAAATATCTTTCTAAGAGAGATGTTCTAACTCTACAAGTTATTGGTCTTAACACAGGTGAAATTCTATTGCTTGTGTTATGCTGGCGGTCAGACTAAATGATCATAATGCTCCCTTATGGCCTTAAAATCCATGAACTTATGATATCCCATGGCAGATATTCTGGTTTGTGACTGGCACTACTTGTGAAGTAAAGATACTACTTAACATAAGTCATGGTATCAGAATCTGGCTCACTCATACTTGGTAGATGTAAAATGGTGCAATGGCTCCTAAGTTTTCCAGAGCAATATTAAGGACCAGATCCTCAAACTGAAGTCAATAGAGTTATGTCAATTTACGTGATTTGGCCTAAAGTCTTAATACACTGAACAAACAGTGACTAAGCAATGTCCTCCTGATCAAATATCATCTTTGCTCCCTGTTCAAAGGGCATATGTGCTCTCCAAAGTTCTTTATCACATACTGTAAAAGTCAAGCAGATACAAATGGAATTAAGAGTAAATGCATGAACTGAAAATGACTTCTCTCACCTACCTACATATACCAGCTGTTTGTACCCAATCTTTCCATGGCCTCTTCCAGTTCTGAAATATCACCATTGTTGCATGCCTTTCAGTGGGAGATACGCACAATAGCATTTTGTGTTACCTCCATACTCACAAAGTACTTCAGAAATAATAGGCAAAGTTTGAATATGAATCATTTATTTTTGTTTGAGCTAGAATTTTACAAAGGAAACCCACATAGAGCTTGTCTGATTCTATGAGGACAGGTGAGGAGAAGAGAATAAACAACCCCCCACCCATTTTGCTCCGACAGAGTTGACTGAAGTTTGGTTGAGTTAGACATTTGGCATGGGACAGAGACTTTCCTAATTTGTTAGAATTCTTTACAGGTCAGATTTCCAAATGAGCTCAGCACTCAGTCGTTCCCATTTAGAACAATCTGGTCACTTCATTTATTTGCCCAACGAGGTGGTGGCTAGGCCCTGGAAAATCAAGTCTGAGTTTGACTGATTCAAAATCTAGCACTAGAATTTTTACTGTAACCCACTGTGTGTTATCTGTGCCGTCTGTGCCCAGTCCACAGGGGACACAAGTTTGTTACGGATTTCAACTAGCGAGTCAGGCTCTTTAGCTCAAACTGTGGAGACTTGTGCTTCTAGCTCTGAAGGTCCCCTACTCAATCCCTGGTGTTGGCCAGGATGTCAGCCATCATATGAGCAAGATGATACATCTTCCTCTTGGTAGCTCCATTCAGTCTGGCTGATTTTGGCTCAAAAAAGAGCACAGCAAAAATAGAACAGGTCCAGAGTAGTACAATGGAAAGAATGAAAGGTGACCTTACAAAAAAATCCTATTTAGTCTGGACAAAAAGTCTAAAGAGATTTATTAGAAGGCTTTATGGTAAAAGGAGCATTTTTTTGTACATAAAGTTATAAATGAAGTAGAAAAGGGTAATCATTTGCTCCTGTTTATTTATTTATGATAATTTGTAATGCATTCATGGCTAGGGGTTCTGCATCGAGAATCTCCTGCCTCCATACCACAAGAGCATATATCTAGGGACTGTCAGGAAAAACATATCAAATGATCGCCACTATCATAAGAGTGCCTGGACAGAGAGGGGCAGTCTTGAGAATTGCCAGGTCCTGGCTCTTGTAGGGTTAAACCGACAACTTAAATTGGACCTGGAAGCAGCCTGGAAGCTTGTGCAATGCACAGAACATGTGTACTGTGTTCATGGAAACCCGTTCCACTAAACAGGTGGGTCTGTCTCTATCTAAGCTGCTTGGGGCAGGGACTGTCTTTTGGTTTAGTGTTTGTGCAGCACCTAGCACCGTGGGGTCCTGGTCCAGGACTGTACAGTAATACAAATAATAATCATTCTTCACTAGCGAAACCTTCCAAGCAGTCTTCCAGGGTAGCCACAAGGAGGGCAGATTGCAGTAGTCCAATCTGGAGGTGACAAAGGCACGGATCCTGTTGTCAGGGTTTGCATCATTAAGGAAAGGCTGCAGCTTCCCAGATAATCACAGATTTAGAAAAGCCACTAGTGTAGCCTGGAAATCCAGAACAGTGGTTTTCCAAAAGTATCCTAAAACTGCAAATTACTTGGGCAAGGAGCAATCCAATAGATTCCAAAGCTAGAAGAGACCATTATGATCATCTAGTCTGACCTCTTGTGTAACACAGGCCAGAGAACGTCCCCAAAATAGTTCATATCTGAACCAGAGCACATCTTTTGGAAAGACAACCGATCTTGATTTAAGAGTTGCCAGTGATGGACATTGCACTATGACCCTGGGTAAATTGTTCCAATGGTTAATTACCCTTAAAATGTATACCTTATTTCCTGTCTGAAGTTGTCTACCTTGCAACCTTTGCATCGTTATACTTTTGTCTGCTACATTGAAGAGATCATTAACAAATACTGGTTCCCCACGTAGGTTCTTATAGACTGATTAACTCGCCCCTTAATCTTCTCTTTGTTAAACGACATAGATTGAGCTCCTTGAGCAGTGGTGAGCAACCTGGGGCCCGAGGGCCACATGCAGCCCATCAGGGTAATCTGATTGCGCACTGTGAAACATTTTGCTGACTTTGACCGTCCACAGACACGGCCCCCCTGCAGCTCCCAGTGGCCACGGTTCGCCATTCCCGGCCAATGGGAGCTGCGGGAAGCAGCGGGCCACAGAATGTGCTGGCCGTGCGGGGGGACGTGCCTGCGGTCAACGTCAGCAAAATGTCTCACGGCCCACAATCAGATTACCCTGATGGGCCGAGGTTGCCCACCACTGTCCTTGAGTCTATCACTATAAAGGCAGGTTTCTAATCCTTTAATTATTCTCATGCCTCTTCTCTGAACCTTCTCCAACATCAATGTCTTTCTTGAATTATTGACACCAGAACTGAACATTTTATTCCAGCAGCCATCCCACCAGTGCAAATAAAGAGGTAAAATAACCTCTCTGCTCCTACTCAAGTTTCCCCTGTTTACGCATGCAAAGGTCACATTCGTCCTTTTGATGACAATGTTGCACTGGGAGCTCACGTTCAGCTGATTATCCACCATGAGCCCCAAGTCTTTTTCAGAGTCGCTGCTTCCCAGGAAAGAGTCCCCCAGCTTGTAAGTATGGCCCACAATCTTTGTGCCTAGATGTCGACATTTTGCTGTATTAAAATATATATTTACTTATGCTCAGCTTGCCAAGCAAAGCAGTCATAACTTCCACTGGTTTCTTCTTTCCCCCTTCCAACCAGATACACCTCCACTTTATCTGGGTTATATCCATTCTGAAGCTGAAAAGAATGAAGAAGACTCACATTATTAATGATTATTATTATTAATTACAGTTTCAGTGGTCTTCCCTTTGAGCTATGCACGGTACAAACACACATTAAGAAACTGGTGATGACCTGAGCTAACAGTCAAAAGAGACAAATGGTGAGTGGGAAAACAGAGTATCGGGCTGGGAGTCAAACAGCAGTGCCAGAGCCAGGAATAGAATGTACGGGGTTTTTTTAGTCCAATACCCTATCTACTGTACGATGCTGCCTCTCTGAAACTGAAAAAACGGGACGGGGGTGGGGAGTAATAGGCACCTATACAAGAAAAAGTCCCCAAAAACGGGACTGTCCCTTTAAAAACGGGACATCTGGTCACCCTAATATTATGGGAAGGATCTCACTGTGAATATAGCACACTTGTGTGGGAAGGACTGACGTCTAGAGGGAGGGCTTTGGGATATCGCAGAACAGAGACTTGTTATATTGCCTGCAGAAGAGCTGCTGAGATCTGTTTCTCATTTTTTTCTTTACATTTTGTTACGTTGTCACAGGTTGTACTGTTAATATTCTGTCAGACTGCCTAGAGCCCGGAAGGGGCATCTTTTCACATGCTTTAAAACATAACAGTGAAATAAGAATCATTGGATCGGGAATGAATTTTCCATCCCTGATGCTCTAGTCTCCCCACGTACTGCTTCGTTTGTCTCAGAGGCTCTGTGCACCATGGTGATCTGTGAGGAAGATAAAGAGTGAGATGTTTCAGGCCACTGTATCCAGAGTGGAGATGCCTTATTAAGCAAACAAACTGCTGAATCATGTTTTCTGTCAGAGCTAGCAAACCTTATTAGATCCATCAGTCTTTCAGACAGTCTCTGGGGCCTCTTGGACTGCTCAGTGCTAATGGCCACCCAAAGAGCCATGGCAGCAAAACACAGCCACTTCCTTCTCTGCCGTGCCCTGCTGTTTTGGAACTTGTTTTCGCCCATTCCGGGACAATGTTACAGTGTGCAATACCTGCCCTGAGCACCAACCATGACAGCTCTCATGGCAGCCTGCCCGCTAGGCCCTCACCCTGGACAACTGCGGGGCCAGGTGCCCCGGCCTGCCCGTTTGCTCTGGGAAGGAGGGGGAAGAAGAAGAGCTGGGAGAGGGAAGTCACGCAGCACCTGCTTACTCCTACACCCCTGCACCCAAGCTCGGTGTAGCCCATGCAGGGACATGAGTGCGCTTTTCATGGCCTTGCACAAGCGTGAGGTCCATCTCAAAATCAAGCCCAAGTATTTTCCTAGGGGAACGTTGGGGGTCTCTTCTTCTTTTAGCTGACCTGTTTGCTAATTACCACCAGAACTATGCCCGACAGTGGCAAGAACTTGCAGGTTCCAAGTGGCAGCCTGAGACCACGACCCAGCAGTCACTGTGGCTTGGCCACTGAACAGCGGTTTTCCTGACTTGCTCTCCTGCTTAGAAGAAACCATTTAGGTTCCCTTTTCCTGCTTCCAGGTATCTGCAAGCAGTAGGTGTGCTCCCAGTGGATGTAGTTCATACACAATATTTTAGATTTCAAGGGTCCCATTTACACAAAGGCTGCTTCGTACCACTCTAGCAGTACACAGGGGCCCTGAAGTGGTGTGTGTAAATACATGCACTGTCACTTTAAAGCCCCATCACCTCCCAAAATCGTATAAAGTGGCCTTAAGTTTTAAGAAGAATCAGGCCCCAATCGTGTCCATTCTCTACTATTTCTAAGACCTGGCCTACACTAGGAAATTAGGTTGGTGTAACTACATCACTCGGGGGGGTGTAAAATCCACCCCCCTGAGCAATGCAGCTAAACTGTCCTAAACCCTGCTGCAAACAGCACTAGGTCCCTGGGAGCATTCTCCTATCGACCTCACTACTGCCTCTCAGGGAGGGGGATTACCTATGCCAACACGAGAACCTCTCCCATCAGGAAACGTAGGCTTTGTCTACACTACCATGGTAAGTCAATGTAAGTTAAGTTTCAGAGTAGCAGCCGTGTTAGTCTGTATCCGCAAAAAGAACAGGAGTCCTTGTGGCACCTTAGAGACTAACAAATTTATTAGAGCATAAGCTTTCGTGGGCTACAACCCACTTCTTCGGATGCATATTGAGTGAAACATATCGAGGAGATATATATACACACATACAGAGAGCATGAACAGGTGGGAGTTGTCTTACCAACTCTGAGAGGCCAATTAAGTAAGAGAAAAAAAACTTTTGAAGTGATAATCAAGATAGCCCAGTACAGACAGTTTGATAAGAAGCAAGTGTGAGAATACTTACAAGGGGAGATAGATTCAGTGTTTGTAATGGCTCAGCCATTCCCAATCCCTATTTAGCCCTGAGTTGATTGTGTCTAGTTTGCATATCAATTCCAGCTCAGCAGTCTCTCGTTGGAGTCTGTTGTAACCCACGAAAGCTTATGCTCTAATAAATTTGTTAATGTAAGTTAAGCAACTCCAGCTACATGAATAACATAGCTAGAGACAACATAGCTTAGGTTGACTTACTGCAGTGTCTACACCGCGCTGGGTCGACGGGCAACACTTTCCCGTCAACTTACCTTACTCCTCTCATTGTCAGTGGAGTACCAGGTCGACCAGACAGCGCTCTGCCCTCGATTTAGCGGGTCTTCACTAGACCCACTAAATCAATGCCTGGTGCATTGATTGCTGGAGTGTCGGTCCCATGGTAGTGTAAACATAGTCATAGTATCTTCACTGCTCAGAATTTTAAGTGTAGACAAGCCCTCAATCCCTCTTCTGTAGAGGCCAGAACTATAGCTCACTGAAGTGATTTCTGACCTCAGTGGGCTTTGGATCAGGCCCTTAACCAGCATGGTGGTGTTGTGCCACCAGGCTGATGTTTGTTCAGTGAAAAGCCTCTAATAATTGGAATTTGTTCCACTTTATTACCTCTAAGTACCTCTTTATAAGCACTGGAAGTTGGTGGGGGGTTTGGTTTTGTCTTGGCATGTCTCCCACCCCTAACCCCACTAGATCTCATTAGTTAGATTAGGCGCAAAGTGAAAAACCTGATTCAGAAAGGCAGATTTACATACTGTTTCCTGGTTTTTCATACTCTGTGGGACATACAACAAAACCTATTAACACAGTAAAAGCTTAACAAGGACAGACTCAAGGGGGGTTTGTTTCCGGAATACTAGGACAGCTCTCGCTATGAATGGAGGGGAGGCTAAAGTGATGTGGATGACACCCCTGAAACAGTAAACAAGTTCCTGCTAATTGTGGAGCTTCTCTCTAATTTGGGGTAGGATTCACTCCAGTGGTTTAATCTTCTAGTCTGGAGTTCATTCAGTATTTTAAGAAAATCTGCCTAGCTGGAGGGCTCAGGTTCCTAGCATTCCCTCCCCCCGCTCTGAAAGGAGAATGAGAGACTGAGGCTTAAATGGGGTTTTTCCCTTTTATAGACATTCCTACTCAACATCAGTCCATCACATAATTATGCATACTGGGTTCTGGTGCAATTAAACCTTAGGCCTGGTTTGCACAAGGGAAATTGACCAGCATAGCTATCACAGAATAACTATTCCTCTGTTGCTATTCCATTATAATTGAGCTATTCCAGAATAACTCCCCCATATGGATACTGTTCCAAGAGAAGTGATTTTATTCTACACTAATTAGAATGCTTCCAGACTAAAGCCACTTTCATTTTGGAATACAGCACCCATACAGGGAGTTATTCTTGAATAGTTCAATTATAACAGAATTGCTATAGCAGAAAAGTTATTCCGGAATAGCTATGCAAACCAATTTCTTTGTATGGCCAAGCCCTTATAGACTTCAGGACTTATTATATTTAGCTGTGTTTACATACTAATTTGCATAATATTACTCATGAAGCTTTGAAGTGAAACTTAAGCTGTTTGAATTTTCCTTTTACTTTGTCTCATGCATACACAACTCAAGAGTTCTCTGGTAAATACATATCTAATCTGAACAGAAAATCTGTTTACATAATTGCCTCTTCATAAATTATGTGAGTTAATCCCTCACTACAACCTGCGGTTAATTTTCTTCCCACAAACACAACAGCATCTTACAAAAAAAACACCCTAATTTTAAAGTTACGAAAGGACTTGTTAATTAGAATACCAAGAAGGACTACCAAAAAAAAAGCATAAATATCTATCTTTCAGTAATGCTGAGGTTGTGACCAGAGGCGTAGCGAGCGCCCTCCGTACCCTCCGACCGGAGGGGGCCCCGCAAGGAAGGGGGCCCCTAAAAGTGGCAAAATAAATACCGCATTCCAGTTTCTGCATTGTAAGGGGCCCCACCCAGACATATGTTCGGAGGGGGCCACCGTTCGGAGGGGGCCACGTTCTTTGTTGCTACGGCCCTGGTTGTGACACAAGTCAGGAAGTTCAAAATTCAAGCCAACTTTCTCTTCTTAACTTGCAGGAGTGTAAACAACAAAGTAATTTAGCTTTCCTGCTAGAGAGAGTCTTCATTTACATGTGCTAGCATTTTGCTTGTTAATGTCATGTTAATATTTCAGACAAGTCCATAACAATATTTAAACTACTGACGTTCAGAGTTTGGTTACAGCTCAGAAAAGTAAGTGCCCAAAGATTTGGATGATTATCCTAGCCAACCAGGGGCTTGATCCAAATTCCAGGGAAGACAATGGAAAAAAACACCCACTGAATCTGAGTCTGAATTACTGAGTCTGTAAAATTGGATTTGAATTGCTGCAAGAATAACCTTTCACGAGAGTAAGTAATTCAGCTATTCTAGTTCCAATCCTGGCTGTGACTGGAAACCAGAAAAGAAAAGGGAAAAAAGCTTATGGACGCATATTAAAAACATGCATGCCTAGAAATGGGCAAAGGTTGATTTTTTTTAAAAAAATGTCTTCTAAGCAGATACAGCACTGCCTAGATTAGAAGCAGAAGGTGGTAAATGAAGTATTTACTTGAGATCAGAGCTATTCTGCTGTCTATGTGAAGCCCCCATTTACAGCATGATTCTCAGAGGTTCGGAGTCTCTCCTGTGTGTTACCGAGCATTGAAGTTGTCAAGGCTCCTTCCCCACTCTGAACTTTAGGGTACAGATGTGGGGGCCTGCATTAAAACTTCTAAGCTTAACTACCAGCTTAGATCTGGTCTGCTGCCACCACTCCCAATGGGCTAACTCCCTTCCCTGGGTAGCCTTGAGAGACTCGTCCACCAACTCCTTGGTGAACACAGATCCAACCCCTTGGATCTTAAAACAAGGAGAAATTAACCAACCCCCCCTCCTTTCTCCCACCAACTCCTGGTGCATCCAGCTCTAATCCCCTTGGTTCTAAAAACAAGGAAAAATCAATCAGGTTATTAAAAAAGGCTTTTAATTAAAGAAAAAGGTCAACATCATCTCTGTAAAATCAGGATGGAAAATAACTTTACAGGGTAATCAAACTTAAAGAGCCCAGAGGACCCCCCTCTAGCCTTAGGTTCAAAGTTACAGCAAACAGAGGTAAACACCCTAGCAAAAGGTACATTTACAAGTTGAGAAACCAAAGATAAAACTAACACGCCTTGCCTGGCTGTACTTACAAGTTTGAAATATGAAAGACTTGTTCAGAAAGATGGGGAGAGCCTGGATTGATGTCTGGTCCCTCTTAGTCCCAAGAGCGAACAACCCCCAAAACAAAGAGCACAAACAAAAGCCTTCCCGCCACCAAGATTTGAAAGTATCTTGTCCCCTTATTGGTCCTTTGGATCAGGTGTCAGCTAGGTTACCCGAGCTTCTTAACCCTTTACAGGTCAAAGGATTTTGGAGTCTCTGGCCAGGAGGGATTATAGTATGGTACACAGGAGAGCTGTTACCCTTCCCTTTCTAGTTATGACAGAAGTCAACAGGAGTGAGGGACTCAGCAGCTGTCACAAACCAGCCCTTAGATGGTGTGTCTCAGTATTTTCTATTGTAACAGTGTCAATAGCCCCAGCGGCTCCTTTCGGAAAGGCAACATTTCTTCACCCTGTCACCTTCCTTAGCCCTAGTCATCTACCCTGGTGACGTGACATGACGTGCCTCCCACTCTAAATTCTGTCCCCTCCTGGAGGTAAACAAACAGTCCAGCCAACCAATCTTCATATCCAACGTAGAATCATAGAATAGAATCATAGAATATCAGGGTTGGAAGGGACCTCAGGAGGTATCTAGTCCAACCCCCTGCTCAAAGCAGGACCAATTCCCAACTAAATCATCCCAGCCAGGGCTTTGTCAAGCCTGACCTTAAAAACCTCTAAGGAAGGAGATTCCACCACCTCCCATTCCAGTGCTTCACCACCCTCCTAGTGAAATAGTGTTTCCTAATATCCAACCTAAACCTCCCCCACTGCAACTTGAGACCATTACTCCTTGTTCTGTCATCTGCTACCACTGAGAACAGTCTAGATCCATCCTCTTTGGAACCCCCCTTCAGGTAGTTAAAAGCAGCTATCAAATCCCCCCCACTCATCTCTTCTGCAGACTAAATAATCCCAGTTCCCTCAGCCTCTCCTCATAAGTCATGTACTCCAGCCCCCTAATCATTTTTGTTGCCCTCCGCTGGACTCCTTCCAATTTTTCCACATCCTTCTTGGAGTGTGGGGCCCAAAACTGGACACAGTACTCCAGATGAGGCCTCACCAATGCCGAATAGAAGGGAACGATCATGTCCCTTGACATAAACTAAAACCAGTCTCCTGCTCCTTCCAGGCACAACGGTCAGTCCTTTTTCCAGAACGCCCCTCTCCAGCTTCTTCCCTTCTGAGAGTCCAGACTTAGCCAACCCATAAGGGAACCCTCTGCTTCCTGCCAGGCACAGCCATCCTGCTCTTAGGGGCTGCTTAGTTCAAGCCTTTCTGAGTCTCCTAGGGCTGCCAACTGGCCCTGTCTCTCTCACCGGTCCCTTATAGCTCCCCACTATTTTCCCCATTGCCAGCGAGCTCTCTTACTCCCAGGTACCATCCGCTCAACTTCATCCCACTTGGGACCACTAATCAACCCAACCCAGCTAATCCCCAGCTGATCAATACCATATGGGGGACAGGGAGGCAGCTGAACCAGCACAGGTCTGACTGAGCCTGTCTACTCTTAATGCGCCAGCTCACCTCTGACCTATATTAAGGTATGAGCTAAATAGTGTGGGTAAGTTGCAGTAGTTCCTCCATAGTTAAGGTTGCAAGCACCTGTTATTTTGATAAACTCCCATTTTAACCTCCTTCCCTCCCCCTTTTTAACTTAAGATAGAAACATTGGTTTGACCTGAAAATTGCCACATTTACTCTGGAGGCAAAAGAGAATGTTTTTGACAAGTCTGAAGAAAATTTGTTCAATTATCTTTGAATTACAAGTCATTAAAACATTACTTTGATTTTAACTGTTGGCTTTTGTCTACTGTGTCTGTCTTTTAGCTCGAAAATTATTTGCTGCAATCTCTTCAAACTTTCTACATAGTTCATGTCTTTGAAAAAGCCATGCAGTGGCTGTATTTGCAGCAAAGAGCTTATCATTAAGCAAAGGTTTTAATTTGATTAGTTATGGATCTTTTGGGGCAAGGCCCTGCTAACGGAGATGTCAATAGGAGGGTTTCCAATGATTTCAGTGGGAACAAGATTGAGTTATATATGTAGGTGTGAGCATTTTACACTCGGTTGATGAATGTCTTTAACTTGCTCAAGTTGTTAGGTACATTACTCACTGAGCAATCTTTACTGTTTTTAAACAAATAGCCAGCCTTGTGCCATAGAGAGGATCCAGAATATGTCATCCACACGCCTCTCCTTTTCTGAACATACATCAAGTCAAAATCCACCTACAAAAAGACCAGGAGATCCTGAACTGACGCAGAAGAGTCATTAGCAGCAGGACAATGGGCATAGTTATTAGCATGTGTGTACAGATTTATATGAATATCTAATGCATGCTATTTTAGTGCAAGTGGAACTGTTCTTCGGAGCCATTCTTGTCTAACAGGTCAATATAGATTTGCAAACAATTTTAAGCATATAAAACTAGAGCAGACAAAAAGCTCCTTGTGGATAAATATTGAAGGAATAAGTAAAATCATGAAATTATTTGAAAACAGTTACTGACTGCTCAGGGGCTACTTCTGATTTTTAATATTTGAGCCATTTGGTTCTTTGGCCAAAAAAACTAATGAGAGACAATATTACTGACTGCTCACTTGCCAAATGATATTTTCAATTTTTTACAGTGATATCTGAAACTGGCACATCTTGTTTTGATTTTACTCACATAATTTAAAACTAGCCCATCTGATTTTAATTTTTATTTGTTTTTAAATTTGCCTAAGAGTTTTGCACGCCTAATTTCAAACCAAAATGTTTTTTATTGTCCAGTTTTAATCTGCTGCCCGACTGAAATGACAATGATTATAACTGGCTTACTGTCAGCTGAGTTACCATTCTGTTATAATCCATAAAACCTCTTCACTTTTACAAATATGTATAGAAATTGGCTATTGCAGTAAGCAAAGGTAAGAAAACCGCAAGTATGGGGCACCATTTATTTATATAAAAGCTTTGTGAAGAAAATACATTTTGTACAAAATATGTGACTACCTCTCTTGTCTCATTCTGGGATTTGAATCCCTTTTTAATGAAAGGTTGGGAAGAATCCCTTTCCTGCTGCACTTCAGCCATCTGAAGACACATTCCGACAAAGATATTTATGAAAGTAAACATTAGAAGGAGGAATGATGATTCAAAACTAGACCATGCAGACTCTGGGGCTGCGAATCTAGGTCTTTCTCACTGCATCACTGGGCAATAGAGATGCTCACTGATCTGAACATTCAGATATTTGGGAAATTCGGGTTCAGGTTAAAGTTCAAGAAGAGGCCCACCCAAATGAAGCGGTTAGGTATTAGTTCAATAGAAATAGTAAATAGCAATCATATCTCCTACAGTTAGCTCCTTCACTGGAGGTTTTCAAAAGGAGGCTGGATAGCCATCTGTCTTGGATGTCTCAGCCAGAACAAATCCTGCATCTTGGCAGGGGGTGACCTTGGCGGTCCCTTCTGACCCTATGGTTCCATGATTTATGGTTGACTTCTGCCATCCTTATAAAGGGTCATCATGACGTGGAAGGATGCCCTCCTAGTGCGGTGGGAGCCTGGTGACTCCCAGACTGTGTGTTTCAGCAGATTGACTCCATGATTCCTGTAAGCACTGTAGCTAGCAGATCCCTCCCACAACTATGAACTAGAAAGAAACAACAAGCTTCCTTACCCAGAATTCATGACCCCTGGGATTTTGGGGGTCTCTGAGCACCAGGGATTATGACGCCACTTTCAATGTCAAATCCTGCCCTGCTATGAGATATCCTGAAGAACAGGTACAGTGGGCAAGTGTGAACTCCCTGCTTGTCTGCTTTCCTATGCTTTGAACTGAATTTACAAGGAGTACATTGAGTGCATGTCTGGCCGCAACTCCAGCCTAAATTTTCTCACAGTGCTGAGAGCTTCAGTGTGCATCCCCAGATTTTTGTGACTTAATGCCAAGCTTCTGAACTGCTCTGTTATTTGGCTCCTGTGGGAATGAAGCCAATATCAACTAGACCTATATGGAGCAACATACAGAATGAAACCTCCTGATGATATCCTACTTCACACTCATTACCCACTGACCTGTTGTTAATGATTTCATGAAATGATCATATCCAGTGCAGATCCACAGGAGATGTACCTGATAACGAATTGATTTCAAAGCATACTATTTTGTGGTGTAGGCCCTTTGACTGTATATAAATGTCCGAATTCAACATTAATAATCCGATTTTAAAAGAGCTCAGGCCCAGATCCTCAAAAACATTTTGGCTCTTGGTCTCCATTGAAATCCATCAATGTTTGTAGCATAAATATCTTCAGGATTCAGGCCTTCGGGCCTATTTAAGCATCTAAATGAAGGGGCTAGATTTTCAAAAGGCCTTTGGAAATCTGGCCCCAGTTGTGGATGCTAAGCCCTTAACAAATCTGGCCATTAGCATTCCAAATCTGACCTTTTAAACAGTGCAATCAGAAATGGTGGAAGTGTCCTTTTTCTCATCTAAAATAAGGACCCCAGTTCTACAGATTTGCAAATTCCAGTATAGTGCAGCCTTTTCATTGACTTATGTTTTGGCTACGATAGTACATTCAGCATGTATATTTCACATTCCATGTTACCTAGTGGTGTCTTCCTCTGTTAGACTCTGACATACAAGCTGAAGTGACAGTGTGTGTCACAGCATGTGAAACAGCATAACGTACCATGTCAAATATGTGAAATATTTTCTTAAGGTGTCAGCTACCTACAGAATTTCAGCTAGAAGCAGAAATTTGAATTCTCAACAAAATATAAAAATGCATGTACAAGTTGATATGTGCACCTCCATTTTAGCAATGTTTTTGAGTTCAATATTATGGTGGCATCAGCACAGATCCATAGCTAAGACCGCAAGGGTAGGAGTATAGCTGTCATTATTATATAATGTCATCTTGGAAGGTCGGACTTCATGTTGTGTGTTACAGTGATTTTCATTTCTTTCATGTGCACACTGAGGGGGGACAGCTTTGCTGAACTGAAAAAGGGTGTATTGGAAAGGGTGTTGGGTTGTTGGTGTGGTTGAGCATCAGAGCAATTGCTAAACCGATACTGGGTTTGGTGTGAATTACCTTTGGTAATTTGTGTTGTGCAGAAACTGAGAAACCTTGACACTAAGGCCTGGTCTACACTAGGCTTTTATGTCGAATTTAGCGCCGTTACATCGATTTAACCCTGCACCCGTCCACACCACGAAGCTATTTAGTTCGACATAGAGCTCTCTTAAATTCGACTTCTGTACTCCTCCCCAACGAGAAGAGTAGCGCTAAATTCGAAATGGCCATATCGAATTAGGCTAGGTGTGGATGGAAATCGACGCTAATAGCTCCGGGAGCTATCCCACAGTGCACCACTCTGTTGACGCTCTGGACAGCAGTCCGAGCTCGGATGCTCTGACCAGCCACACAGGAAAAGCCCCGGGAAAATTTGAATTCCTTTTCCTGTCTGAGCAGTTTGAATCTCAGTTCCTGTTTGGACATCGTGGCGAGCTCAGCAGCAGTGGCAATGATGCAGAGCTCTCCAGCAGAGATGGCCGTGCAATCTAATAGAAAGAGGGCCCCAGCATGGACTGATCGGGAAGTCTTGGATCTCATCGCTGTGTGGGGCGATGAGTCCGTGCTTTCAGAGCTGCGCTCCAAAAGAAGGAATGCTAAGATCTACGAGAAGATCTCCAAAGCCATGGCAGAGAGAGGATACAGCCGGGATGCAACGCAGTGCCGCGTGAAAATCAAGGAGCTGAGACAAGGCTACCAAAAAACCAAAGAGGCAAACGGACGCTCCGGATCCCAGCCCCACACATCCCGTTTCTACGAGGCACTGCATTCCATCCTAGGTGCGGCCGCCACCACTACCCCACCAGTGACCGTGGACTCTGAGGATGGGATATTGTCCGCGGCCGGTTCCTCGTCGGACATGTTAGCGGACGGGGAAGATGAAGAAGGAGATGAGGAGGACGATGCAGTCGACAGCGCTGGCACCGCTGATTTCCCCGACAGCCAGGAGCTCTTCATCACCCTTACCGAGATCCCCTACCAACCGTCCCCATCCCTTACCCCGGACACAGAATCAGGGGAAGGATCAAGCAGTAAGTGCTCTAAACATCTAAACATTTATTTTTAACAGAACTGAATTATTGACAATATTTACAATGGCTTATTTCCTAAAGTGCTTTAAACATATAAACATTTATCTGCAACAAAACGGGAATATTTACAATATCAACAAAGGGTTTCTCATGATTTTTCTGCCTTGGGCTCTTCACAATTTAGTCCCAACTATTTAAAAATTTTTTTACAATGTCCGGTTATTCATGATTATGCAGCCCAAGAGGCTCCACTCTTTAGTCCCAGTGCACCTACGCGAAAATCCGGTCAATATGGCCGGGGATAGACGCGAAATCCTCATAGGAGAACTCCTCGTAGGTCTCATGGAGGTACAGTTCCAGCCTGTTCATCAGGTTCCTGGGTAGGGCGATCTTATTGGGCCCTCCGTGGTAGCACACGTTTCCCTGCCACGCCACAATCAAGTATTCAGGGATCATCGCACGGCACAGCATAGCGGCATACGGCCCTGGTTTTTGCATGCTTTCCCTCAGCATGCGTTCCTTCTCGCTGTCCGAGATCCTCAAGAGGGTGATGTCGCTCATGATGCCCTGCTTTGAATTAGGGAGGGGAATGTTAGTATTGGGACTGCTTTACAGCCACGCGGTGGAGGGAGAGGGGCAGCATACAGGGATCTTTCCCTGGGACAGCAGCGAGGGGGTGGGACAGGGGCAGAGTTCATGCTTGCCTGATTGCTGGCATTGAGACTGGCATTGCTTTCAATGTGACAGGAGGCCAGTGCTCCTATTAAAGTTTTAAGCAGCCACAAGTCTAAGGCTTACCATGATTGCCTGCTACAGAAGTTCAGGTGTCCTGCCACACTTCTCAGACCACTGCAAGACAACTGCAAAGACCACTGCAAGACCCCAGGCACTGAAGGCGAGGGCTGAAAATTCGACCTTGTCCTGAGTGTGCATGTGAGAGGTGGAGTGCATGGTCTTGTTCACATAGAAAGACTAGGTTCTTTGTACACAACTTCATTTATCTGTCTCAGGAATTCACTCCCTTTTTCCCATTCCCACAGACACATCTGCGACTGTCTCCCAACCCAGCCTGTCAGCACACTCCCAGAGGCTAGCGCAGATTAGGCGGAGGAAGAAGAAGACGCGTGAAGACATGTTCTCAGAACTAATGGACTGCTCCCGAGCCCAGGCAGCCCAGCAGACACAGTGGAGGGAGAACTTGTCACAAATGCACCGAGCAGTCATGGAACTGGAGGAGAGGTGGCGTCAGGAGGACCAGCAGGCTACTGAAAAACTGCTTGGACTAATGAGGGAGCAAACGGACACGCTCCGGCGCCTTGTGGATGTTCTGCAAGACCGGAGGCAGGAGGACAGAGTCCCGCTGCAGTCTATCTCTAACCGCCCTCCCCCGCCACCAAGTCCCACACTCCCCTCACCCAAAGTACAAAGAAGGAGGGGCGGCAAGGGCCGTTAAAACTTTCTGTCAACCCCTGCAGACTGCTCTAGCAGTAGAAGGCTCTCATTCCCCAAAATTTGAGAAGTCCTTTCCCACCCACCTCACAGAAGCCCCCATGCAAGTTTCACCCCCCACGTTTCATGTCTGGTTCATAATAAAATATTCGTTTCTGTTAATTACTGTTTCCATGACTTTCTTTTGGAGGACAGTCTGTCTGAAGGGGGGGAAGGGGCTTGGTAATTGGACAGGACAGTCACCTTTAGCAGGGTACAGAGGCGGGGTCAGGTCCAGCATCAGGACACATACACAGTGCAGTCACTAGTGACCCTGGTCAGTCTGGGAGGTGGTTTTCATGTCCTGGGGGGGATTGGGGGGTTGCTCTGTGACTTTGTGGCGGGGGAGGGCAGTTACAGATCTTATGCAGCGGTCCTTATCCTGGCTCACAGATCCACGCAGCAGGGGATCTGTAACCCTACTCCCCCTGCCAGAAAGTCACATAGCCGACACATACACGCAGTCCCCCCCAGGAGTGCTGGCAGGCTCCGTTGAAATAACCAGTCCAGCACTGCGGAGCCTGTCAGTCCTGGAGTTTAGAAGCATCATTTGCATCAGAACACTAAACCCGCCCCCCGCCACAGTCTGCGTCCCCCGTTTAAAACATTCCCGCGAAAACAGTAATACAGACAACGGTGTTTATTAACAAAATAGAATTGATTTTATTTCTTGGGAAGGGGAAGGGGGTGAAGGGGGTATGTAACTGGAGAGGATAGTCAACATGAACTGGGTAAAGAAACGGGGGCAGGTTCAGCTTCTGTGTCCACAAACATAACAGTCAACGGTTACCCTGCTCAGTCTGGAACCTTGCTTTCAAAGCCTCCCGGATGCACAGCGCGTCCCGCTGGGATCTTCTAATCGCCCGGCTGTCTGGCTGGGCGTAATCAGCAGCCAGGCTATTTGCCTCAACCTCCCACCCCGCCATAAAGGTCTCCTCCTTGCTCTCACAGAGATTGTGGAGCACACAGCAAGCTGCTATAACAATGGGGATATTGGTTTCACTGAGATCACAGCGAGTCAGTAAGCTTCTCCATCTCCCTTTGAGACGGCCAAAAGCACACTCCACCACCATTCTGCACTTGCTCAGCCGGTAGTTGAACAGTTCTTTTTCTGTGTCCAGGGCACCAGTATAGGGTTTCATGAGCCAGGGCATTAGCAGGTAGGCTGGGTCCCCTAGGATCACTGTAGGCATCTGCACATCCCCAAGGGTTATTTTGTGGTCCGGGAAGTAAATACCTTCCTGCAGCCGTCTAAACAGACCAGAGTTCCTGAACACGCGAGCGTCATGAACCTTGCCCGGCCATCCGACGTTGATGTTGGTAAAACGTCCCCTATGGTCCACCAGTGCTTGCAGCACCATTGAAAAGTAGCCCTTTCTGTTAATGTACTGGCTGGCCTGGTGGTCCGGTCCCAGGATAGGGATGTGAGTCCCATCTATAGCCCCACCGCAGTTTGGAAATCCCATCGCGGCGAAGCCATCTATGATGGCCTGCGCGTTTCCCAGGGTCACTACCTTTGACAGCAGTACCTTAATGATTGCGTTGGCTACTTGCATCACAACAACCCCCACGGTAGATTTGCCAACACCAAAGTGGTTCGCAACTGACCGGTAGCTGTCTGGCGTTGCAAGCTTCCAGAGGGCTATGGCCACTCGCTTCTGGACAGTCAGGGCTGCTCGCATCCGGGTGTCACTGCGCTTCAGGGCAGGGGACAGCAACTCACAAAGTTTGAGGAAAGTCCCCTTCCGCATGCGAAAGTTTCGCAGCCACTGGGATTCATCCCAGACCTGCAGCACTATGCGGTCCCACCAGTCCGTGCTTGTTTCCCGGGCCCAGAATCGCCGTTCCACAATATCCACATGACCCATTGCCACCGTGATGTCCTGGGCGCTGGGGCTCGTGGTTTCTGACAGCTCTGTGCTACTCTCCGACTTCAGGCCACCACGGCGGTGCCGTAGCCTCCTCGCCTGATTTCTCTGCATCTGCCTCAGGGAAAGGTGTATGATAAGCTGCGAGGCGTTGAGAACGGCCACAACTGCAGCGATGGTCGCAGCGTGATCCATGATCGCAGTGCTGTGGCGTCCGCGCTGTCACTGACCAGAAAAGTGCGCGAACTGATTTCCCGCCGGCGCTTTCATGGAGGGAGGGAGGGCGTTAGTGACGGACGGATGACGACACATTTTTTTACCCAGAAGGCATTGGCGGCTCGACCCAGAATTCCAATGGGCAGCGGGGACTGCGGGAACTGTGGGATAGCTGCCCACAGTGCACCGCTTCCAATATCGACGCTCGCCCCGTTAGTGTGGACTCACAAAGTCGAATTACTCTCCTTAGTGTGGACACACACGTTCGACTTTGCAATATCGATTCCACATATTCGATTTAAGTGAAATCGAACTACCCTCGTAGTGTAGACATACCCCCAGTTAACAAAGCTATAGGGTTTTTCTCTACAAGTGTATATATAGTGAAGGTTTTCAAAGGGGACTAGTGATTTTGGATGCCTCCAATTTTGAATGACCAACCAAAGAGATAAAGGTGCCTGATTTTCAACAAGTGCTGTATACCCATTGTCTGAAATTTAGGGTAAAATATATTGTGTTTAATGATGTTGTAATTATCCTAAAGAGACAAAATATAAGTCCAGGAAAGTCAGAGTTAAAGTTAATCTTAAGGAAATCCAAATATGTTAACATTTAGAAATGCACATTAGGGCACCTAACAAACTTAATTCTGCCCTACAAAGACACAATGCAATCACCATGATTATAATTGAAGCATTAAAATATTTTTGGCCCTAGATTAAATTAACCTTTTAAAAATATGTGTTTTTTTTTCATTTATTCCCCCCCCCATAGTATCATATACTGTACAGTGTATCCTGGCAAACAGGGCAGAGTTAAGGTTATTTGGGTGTGCTAACTGAAATGTTCTGTTATGGAAATACACAAATTAGTTTTAATGAGTTCACATTTAATTAATTTAAACTCATAAGATAAAGAAGGGATTTACTTGTAAATTCTCACAAAATTCATCCTGTGCTCAAAGCATAACGGTGGTCAGTTTGGGGAGAAAACACTGTATTTTTTCACCCATACAAAGAGGCTGAATCCCTGCTTTAAGTGTAAAGCTCAACTCAGCCATAACTGCGGAGCCACAACCAGTGCCTCTATAACACGCAACATATCTTGGTCTTCAGAGTCCATATCCCCAGTCCCCTTTCCACTCCCCAGACCTAACCTTATGGAGCCTCTCTTCTCTAAAGTCTTTTATTGCCATTGGCTGTGCGCGCTATATATCTTCATTTCAAAGCTGTGGCTTCTGTTAAATGTATTTACTTTCCCCTTCAGCTTTGAAAGAAGGGTTGCTTAAATTTAATTACATTCTAATGCAGCTTGAATAGTAAATATGCAGCTGTTAATTGATAGCCCCTTCCAAATGAAGCTTTATATCCAACCGGCATGGTCCCAACGGGTGTTCTGGCTAAACTCATTGTTAGGACACCCAATTCAAATGGAAATGGATATAGGAAATGTAGTACCAGTATATCAGATACTGTACAGTGTACCATGGCAAACCCATTCATCTTCTGAGTTCTACCAAGGATACATTCGGTGGGGAGCCAATGATGGTAATGGGGTAAAATTTGATAGATAAGAAGCTAATTGCCATTTTCTTCTGGTGTTAGGGGACTATTCGGCTCTCATGAGCTGATATTGGCTTGTAATAAATATGGTTGCATTAACCAGAAGTTCAACTGCAGACTGACAGAGAAACAGTTATAACTGTAGTACGGCAGAAATATTGTCGAGGAGGAACTGGCCGGTATGAAAAGCATCAACATAAATCTTCCCTTTAAGCAGGGCAGACAGTCCAGATGTGGTAAGGCAAGGAGAGCACTATGTGTGGTCACACCAAAGGTAGGTTAGGCAGGCCTTTTCTCAATAGTCAATGATACCGAAAGCAGATAAAGAATTCTGTAGAAATCTCTCTTTCTGCACAACATCTTTTACAGTGCAGCAGGAAATGTTCACATGTCATGATTTGCCAGAACTGCTGATAAATGACAATGTACTTCCATTTGTATGTAATGAATTCCAGTCTTCGACACTAGAGAATGATGTGTATCATATCAACACTGTATAATGATTTAGCAGAAAAAGATAGCTTTGCATTCTATACAGGGAAGAGAATCTGATTAGAATTGCATAGATCATTTATTATCATCTTCCTGAAACTTAACTCACACACTTACAAAAGACTTCTCTAGTGGCAAAATGAGTTATGAGGTAGACTTTCAACATCCAATGGATGTTGTCTCCCTAAATTCTTAGGTGCTACTGAAATCTTCTCCTGCTTGTGCTTACAGATACAATGGAGATTGACACAGGCGATGCTCATCTATGTTTATGCGTTACTGGAGCATGTGGTGGTATAGTCTTCCATTCCTTTCTTTTCTCTGTATAGCCATAATTTTTAGGGCAGTCAATTAATCGCAGTTAACTCAGGTGATTACCTCAAAACAAATTAACTCAATTAAAAAAATGTATCACAATTAATTGCAGTTTGAAGCGCACTGTTAAACTAATAGAATACCAATTTAAATATAAATATTTTGGATGTTTTTCTACGTTTTCAAATATTGATTTCAATTATAATACAAAATACAAGTGTACAGTGCTCATTTTATATTTTGTATTATAAGTATTTGCACTGTAAAAAAGACAAGAAATAGTATTTTTCAATTCACCTCATACAAGTACTGTAGTGCAATATCTTTATCGTAAAAGTGCAACTTACAAATGAGGACTTGTAGGCTCTAAAGTTGTACATTGCACTCAAAAATAAAACAGTTGTGTAAAAAAATAATTCTACATTTGTTAGCTGCACTTTCACAATAAAGAGATTGCACTACAGTACTTGTATGAGGTGAATTAAAAATACTGTTTCTTTTTTTACTGTTCAAATATGCACTTTGCACTTTATATTCTGTGTTGTAAGTGAAATCAATATATTTGAAAATGTAGAAAACATCCAAAATATTTAAATAAAATGGTATTCCCATTATTTAACAGTGTGATTAAAACTGTGATTAATTGTGATTATTTTTTAACTCATTTGACAGCTCTAATAATTTTCTTTCTACTAGTCTTGGCCCTGTTTCCAGTTGGATGAAAGCCAATTACAGTAAAAGCTGTTATATCCGGCATGTTGGGGGAATAGGAGGTGCCAGTAAGTGAAAAATTCCAGTTAACTAAGAGGGAGGGAGTTTGGGTGTGGGACAGGGTGCAGGGCTGGGAGTTGGGGCGTGGGAGGGGGTGCGGGAGGGGATTTGGGGCAGGAGGTTGGGGCACGGGAGGAGTTTCGGGGTGCCCGATCCATGTGGCACTCACCTCAGCAACCTGTTCCTGCTGCTCCCAGGCAGAGGCGCGGCTAGGCAGCTCTGCGCCCTGCCCCTGCCCCGCCCCGAGCACTGGCTCCGCAGCTTCCATTGGCCAAGAACCACGGCCAATGGAAGCTGCAGGGACAGTGCCTGCAGGTGGAGGCAGTGCGCAGAGCCACCTAGCTGTGCCTCCACCTAGGAGCAGCAGAGACAGCAATAACTTCATGCTCTGCAGTGTTTTTAATGCAGTCCTTCTCAGCTGCTCTCTTCAGCCACTTCAGTCAGTCCACGCCTGGGCAGCATGTTTAATTTTTGCTGTACCTTGCTATTCACTTGTCTTCCCTTTATTTTCTTCACTTCATTGGCTTCCGGTCCATCTGTACAGTAGCTTTAAAGCTCTCACTCTTACATAGAATGTTCCATTCAGACTGATTCTTCCTATCTTCCTGCCCTCTCTTAGTTTTTCTTCTCAAAATCTCCATGCCCTATTTCCTTGATCTGTGGCCATTTCTACATGCTGTGTTTTTTCCTCTTCTAGCCTCAACATTAACTCTTCCGTCTTCATTTTTCTGACTGCCATTTTAAATCCCATCTTAAAAGTCTCTTTCCTCGTCTTTATTTTACCACTTCTGTCTCTTCTCTCCCTCCTCTAGTAAACCAATCATTTTTTCTTTTTGTTATTTATTGCTTTATTGCACTGTCCTTTTCTTTCCCTGACCTAGTGCTTTGGATCAAAGCAGCTATATAAATAAAATTTATTTTAAATAATTTATCACAATAAAATCATGTAAGAAGAACAAGCAAAAATAGACTGCTGGAAGATACGAGGCAAAGGTGGAGTTTTAAAACAGGACAAATAGTACTAGTTTATAGTATTATGATTTGTATTATTGTAATACTAAGGAGCCCTAGACATGGACCGGGACCTGATTGTGCTAGGTGCTGTACCAAAACAGAACAAAAAGATGGACCCTGCCCCCAAGGGGTTTACAATCTAAATAAAATACTTGGGCTTCATGGGTTCCTGATACTGTTATCACAAAGACCCCGATCCTGCAATGAGTTCTTTACGGTTGGATCCCTTTGCCCTCATGAAACCTTGTTGACATTGATGGGGTCTGCACAGCTGCAGGTATGCATCCTTTGTAGGATCATGGCTTAAGACCAGAGGTGTGACACTGCACAGACATTTTGATCAGCTTTCAGCAGGTGTTCTAACACTTCCATTAAATAGATGAGGTGAAAATCCAGTGGCCTGATCTTGCAGCCAACAGGGCTCCCCATGGGCACAGGAGCCTGCCTGTGTGCATCTCTTTGCAGGATCTGGGCCACAGAGTAGACATATTAGGCTAGTAGACATATCAATGAGGCCATTTCTGTCTGGCTCAGAACTCTTCCGATGCCATCTCCACCAGAGTCAGCAGCAGATCTCATGTCAACCTCTGGCTGCTAAACTGGAAACTGGCATTGTTCAGTCTTCCATTCTGCATCGGAGGTGCTCTGGTGGTATTTCTGGTTTCAACAGCCCCCAAGTCAGACTCCTCTCAGCAGGGCAGAAGACTTGGGATTTGTGCCCGTTAGTAGCAAAGCCTTTGTTTTACTGCAGAAGCATCCCTCTTTCATAAGGCAGATTCTAAGATGCCAACCTGGGTTTTTCAATGAATAATGCTGGGTAAAGGCTGCAGAATATTTTTGGCAAATATTCATTACAATTTTAAATGAATGTGCTGTGATCACACTTGCAGGGCTCTCTGGTGATTGCTTTCCACAAACATACAGAGGTATGATTGAGATCTACCATGATGAATGTCCATGCAAAATGAATCTCCAATTCAGATGCACAAGGAGTCAGGGAAACCAAATGTCAGATCCACGCACTGTGGTCAGAAGAGCTTGTGTACTTCTCCATTCAGGGAACAGAGATAACAGAATGGGACTGATTCTCATATCCTTACTCTCTCTCTCTCAAATAGTCCCATTGAAATAAATGGGATTAATTGCAGAGAAAGGCACAACTTAGTGTAAGATCAGAATCTAGCCCTGTATGAATTACCTGCCCAATCAAAGGTAATCAGTGCATACTGAATATCAAGGAACAAATATTCACAAAGAATAAAACCAGTATTCAAAAATACAGTCCAAAAATTTCATTAAATGCTTTCAAGTAAAAAATACCTTCAAAGATATCACCACCTGCTTGTGTCTAGTCCACAAACAGGAAAAAAGAAGATAGTTACATGTCCAATGAATGTAATTGTGAGTTATTCACTCAGATATAATAAATTTTACTTTACAGTACCACAGAGGCCCCAGCTAAGCTGAGGCTCCGTGGAGTATGTGCTCGTACACACAGACAGTCCCTGTCCCAAAGATCTTACAATCTAAACAGACAAGGGGTGGAGGAAAGTCAGCACTATTATCACATTACAGATAGAGAGAAGAGACAGAGATTAAGTGACTTGTCCAAGGTCACACACCTTGACTCTGTGGTGGAGCTGGGAACTCAGTCCCCTAACCTCAAGACCATCCTCCCTTTCCAGAATTAATAGTACATTCCTGGTGGGAGAACTTCAATTATGTCCTCTGCTGTCCATAACCCACTTTAAGGGCTAAAAGCTCAGCTGGGGTACGTTGGCATAGACTCACTGACTTCAACAGAGCTATGTCAATTAACACCAGTTGAAGATCTGGCCCTGACTCTACCCTTAAAAATTGTCAAATGGCAGCTGACATCTTGGACAGGTGCTCTATTCAGAAAAGCAATAACAAAGGAGTTTGTTAATCACCTGCACGGAGTGTTCTATTATTTCTGTGACACTCACTTAAAAGTTTCCAATTTAACATCCAACAATAAGAATTTAGGCCCTGATCCTGCAAAGGCTGACGCATGTATGTAGCTTGATGGGCTGTGCGGAGTCCCAAGGAGTACGTTCTTGCAGGCTCGGAGCCCTAATAAATACAATTGATAATGTTCCAAATACTAAATAGTTCACTTTTAAATTCTCTCTTTTCTCCCCTTGCTCCCAACAAAGCAAAATACAGTCACATAGAGCTAGTGAACATGTTGGTCTTTTTTGCTGAAGCTACTTGATATGTTGGGTGTCACTTTAAAGTTTGAGCCTTGTCTTTAAAATGACACCCAACATATTCCAGTGGATCATCAAGTAAGCAGATATAAATAATTAGGAGATTTCCTTATTATTTTTAGATCATGCTAATTCTGTCTTCATATACTGGCAGAATTCTGGCACGCTGAATAAGAGAACGCTCTGTAAATTCTCTGCTGAAGTAAACCAATATTTTCTCTTCACTCCATTTTCAGATTCCTTTTTCCCCCTTAAGTTGGAAATGACAAACTCCAAACCCAACCACATGTTTCTGCCTTAAGTATTTACACAATCAATAACTAGTTCACAGCTAATCTTAAATTTACAACTAAACTATTCCCCTAGATGTTTTAAAACACTTCTCCCAGTTGAATTTTATTTTTATTTTTTTAAAGGTTTCGTTATCCACTACAGGTTTTCCTTTCCAGGATCTTGTCATGTTTTGGATGTGATCTCTCTTATTGTGGTAACTGGCAACCACGCCTGTGATAATAAATCAAAAAAGTACAGCTGGATGCCAGAAGAAAACATTTCCCACACTTCTGTCATCTGGAGCCACGTGACACTGACAACACTACACTCTAATTTAGGCCAGAAGTTGATGCTGTCTCTGGAACCAACTTTAGGGGGCTGGGGAGAGGGGGAGTTGTGGCTGTTTTACACATTTTGGCAAGGATGCAGCCACCAGCTGAAGGACATCACAACTACAAAAGTTTAAGACAAAGGATACTCATTTGCATGAGAAAGGCAGCTCTCTCTATAGCAACAGGAGGAGGAAAAGGTCATAGTCCATTCTTCTGTTTGGGGCCAGAGATAGTTCAGTCCGGCTGATTGTGCCTTATTCTGTTGGGCTCTCAGTCAGCAAATACGGTATTCAGTATATTGCTGACTGCAAACAGACTATTATCCTCTATTACAAATGCTGGCTGTGCTTTTTGCTCAGTGTGAAGAGTTCAGTTCATGTTCAGTGAGTGTCTGAGAGAGGCATATCCATTCCTTCTATTTTTCGGTTCTTTGTAGTTCCCTTTTCTATCTCAATTATTGAGGTACTCCGCTGTCCGCCTCCGCCCCATTAGTTAACTCTTCTGGAGTGACAGGTTTATTAGAGTTCCGTGTCCCAACATGAGAGCAATATCTGAATGGTCGGTAAGTTCATAAGCCAAGGTGGGAAGCTCAATGTACATAAATTCATCACGTTCTGCCTCACCACCCTTGAGGCAGCACAGAGATTTAAGTTCTTCTGTCTTACACTCCTGTGTAAATTCTTATTTCATGACTTTCAAGAGTGTTTGCGGTCCATTTAAAGAAACTGGGGAACCACTCAGGTGATATGTGACTTCTTAAAAAGAGGAATTATGCACAGATCAGACCAGTAGTATCACAACGATGATGTATAGGGTCATTCAGTGAATCTCAGTTCTTACCACTCACTCAGATATATCCTACAATTTCTCTTAACTGCTGGCCTACGCAGGCTGCATGAGAAAGCAGGTGCTGTGCTTTCTGTAAGTATTTAGCATAAAATTATGAGTTTAGCATTGCTGCAGAGAAGTTGAGGTTAACATAACACTTTCATGATGGACTGTCTCTTTTACACTAGTGTAACTCTATTGACTTGAGTGGAGTTTCTCCAGATAGCCAATTGGGTCTGTCAGATCAGCGTTGGCCAGCCTTTCATCAGCTATTTTTAAACGTTCTAAAAAATAAGGTTGGGGGCTTACAATGTATCGTATTTGACTGGGCCTCTGAATAATTGGTCTTTTTCCTTCCTTCTTTCATGATTGGGTCAGATTCTCCACCCAGTGAATCTACTTTGTGCTGCTGTAATGGCACAAGAATATTCTTAAACAAATCTGTGTTAACTGGATACATAGGGGCTTGTCTAGTGTAGGGGATGCCTCAGGAGGCACAGGGCTGGGGTAGCCGCACCTATTACTTTCCCAGCTGGGGATCAGGCTAATTTAACGGTTTGGCAGTCACTCTGTGTGGCTGGGGAACAGGGCTGTGACTGGAAAGTCGTTAAATTAGCCTGATCCCCAGCTGCCAAGGCAGCCCATTGGGCCACAAGCACCTGGCATGAAACAGAGTAGTGCTGCTCTAGTTTGCATCGGGGATGGCCACTGGAATAGTGATCCCCCCCTAAGGTGCCACTTTTGCCCCCCTCCCAGCCCCAACTTCATACTGTGCGCAGCTCAGCCTGTCGAGTGGATCTGTGGCCATTACATCCGCACATTGGAGTGAACTGGACTTTTACCAACTAAGACATGTTTCCGATACTTTCTGGAGCTCACGTTGAGAAGTTTCCTTTGAAAGTGTCAGGGTGTGAATAGTAGCCCTGAATGAGAATTACTGCTTTGCTTTGTTGAAAAAAGTCGCATTTTGAATGAAGTTATGTGTGTCTGTAAATCTGTGGCAGTGCATGCACAATGGAGTATTTCCCTTGCCATCGGGAAGACAAAAGGAGGCCTGGCTCTGTGTATGGTGTGTATGAATGAGTGGAAGAGAGACGAGTGCACAGGGAGAGTCCTGAGGATCACAGAGCATGTTCTCTCAATGCAATTTTCTGCATGAAACTTCAAGAGGCACATTCAGCCACACCCCATCCTTGTTCAGCAGAGCTGCTGTGATTCAGTGCTGTCCGAGGGGTAAGCGAAGGATTTGCGGAGGATGCAAAGAGGATGCACACCTCCCTTTTCTCTCTAGTGCTTACTATTGCAGACAGGAAGTGCAATCTCTTTCCTTGCACAGGGATGTCAAAGGCCTCTAGTGGGATCCTGACCTGTCTAGCTAGTGAGACTGCAGTCCAGAAACTGCTGAAGCAATAAAGCATAATGAAAGGAACCCTGTCAACTTAATACAACAAAAGGTTGGATCTAAATTAAGAGTCACAGTCGTAGAGTACTCCAGCGTCTTGATGATATAAGATTAGTATTTCCTTCCAGTGAACAAAAATCCCAAAGGGGCTGCAAAGGCCAGTTGATCTAACAGTGCACTGGGGTTGACCCTACCACAACAAACCAGCACATGTTATTTTTGCTGTAATCACAAGCACAGAACGCTTCACTGAGCAGGATATTTATACACCCAGTGTTTTGTTGTGGCTGCTCAAAAGAGCAGATGAGCACAGCAATAAAAACAGCATTGTGTGTGTTTGTATCATAAGCCCATGTAGACATCCAATCCTAAATACCCTCTGCCACTTGAACCTGTGCAGTATACATATGGGTTGTTGTTTTAAAATAGAAACTCAATGGGCACTTTTAAGCTCAGAGAATTAAACCCACTGCCTCATCATTTAGTTCTCTCCCTGCCATATGGCTGGTCTGATTCATCCCAGCCCGCAGTTGGAGTGGCACACAGTTCAGAGATGTTTTACGTCTTACAGTATTTAAGGGCAAGAGGATTTCAGTGTTGCTCATCTTCTAGATGTTCGAGACTCGGATATAACCAATTGCTCATGCTCATGGCTGGCTGGTTTAATGTTGGTTTTCTCCCATGAGAGGTAGAGCAGGAAAGCCCTTCTTTACGTTGCTTTCTGTAAGAGTATTATAGTTCAAATTCTCCTATGTCCTAGGCTGCAAGACCCACTCTAATGCAATGCACCATATGCTCTCAGTTGCAAATTTAACCTAATTCCCTCACAGCAAGAGCAGCCACATTAAGAAAGGAGAGGCTGTGGGGTGTAAAAGCAATTTAAGCTGGAACTGTTGGGATTTAGCTGAAATCTAACATTCACTTACCCCAAAAGTTTCTCACCGTGCTTTTTGAAATGAAGAAAATAGATTACATTAGGTGGTAATTTACTCCAGTCTGCTCTGTAAATACCAAACAAATCATTTGATCTAATAACAACACTGTGGGACACAAAAGAAAAGGCAGAAAGGAAATGCACTTTCTTTCCTTGCAAAGAGACGTCAAAGGCCCATATGCTCATACCCTGCTGCGCAGTGCACAGGAGCAGTTCAACAGGGAATGCCATGGGGGGCCCAGGCAGAAGGGGAAGGCAGCTAAGCGGCACACTGTCCCCACCTATGAGACTGCAGACAAGGGGAAGAGGGACTTGAGGAGATTTCATTGTGCCTGAGGCAGCAGTAACCCTTCCAAAAAGCCACAAAGCACAGCCATGGACCAGGAACCAACAGGGACCCCCAGCCTCTGTGGCTTGAGTAGAGGCTGCAAGAAAGGACAGGGATGTGTAACCGAGCAGGAGCCATGTGCTGGGTCAGAGCTCCCTAGATCCTTGGCTTGTGCTGTTTCTGGGCCCCTCCCCTTAATCACTGTGCACCCACATCAGCCCCACAGTTTTGAGGAGTGACTGAGGGGCTCTGTAGCTGCATTCCAGCCACAAAGGTTTTTGCATTACCCTCCCCCCCATCACAGTATTCCGTGCAGCGTCACAGGCCCAGATCTCTAACATTTAGGTTCATCGGTGTTTCAGCCAGCAAGTTTTCTTTGATCTTTAATATAGCCTAAAGGCCTGTCGACACAGGCAACTGAGAGTCTGTAGGGTTTGTGTTGTACACAATGGTCCCCAAATGTTATAGATGGGACCATTCTGCATTATAAACCATGCACCACGTCCCCATAAAGATCAGCAACCATTTTCCCCATGGCTGGTGCAAAGAGGTGTAAATGACACTCTCATCACCCATGGGATTTCAATCCCAGGCAGGGCAGGGCAGGCAGCAGTAATGTCTCTAATTTAAAAACAATGAGCTGTATGTAGAATTACTCGGCGATTACCGCTATTTAAGATAAAGGCTGTGCATGCATCCGTCAACTGCCAAATCACTGAAAATCAAAATATGACTTAATCAACCAACAACAATAGTGTCAACCTGAACACATTGGATTTCTGACCAGGCACTAAACAAATCAAAGGCAAGCATTCAGGGGGAAATTATGCATTGGAAAAGCATATTCATTTACCTCTATTAACATGTAAGCCATGCTGTGTATTATCCAAGTTAATAAGAATGAGATCCCTGCACATCAGAAATGCCTAGGGAAGGTAACAAAAAATATGTTTATACATAAAAGACAAATGATTATGCTTATACAGCAAATAAATGGTCTAGACTTACCCAGAGTGTAATATTTGCTAAGTGCTTTTTGTACATTCAGGGGATTTAAAGGGTTGCATTTGGCAAAATGCACCATTTAAATATGACACAGCATGGGTTGCAAATGCTTGTTGAGACAGCGGTTGGTAATAGGGTGAGCCAGTCTCCATTAACCTTTGCAAACCAGACATTGTAGATAACAGCTTCACTTCTATATTTACAGCTGCATTTCTGTACAATTTCCTTACTGAGGTAAGATGTGCAACTACTCATGTCCTTTTAGCCAAGAATGGCTTTTCTTCAGTTCTATTTTGGTACTTCGTTCTGCTTTGACACAATCTTGAGTCTTTTATTTTATTGGATTTTACATTTTCGTTTTACTCGATTTCCACCAAACCTTTTTGTAAAAATGGAACTGCTACCCTGTACAGTGAAATTTACAAGTCTCCTTTTCCTTGTTGGTGTCTGGTGACAGTGAGAGGGTGCTTGGGTGGTGTATCTTCTCCACCCTGAAAGGGGATGGTCTTACCTGACAGAGTATCTCCTAAATTGCTCCTGCTAGCAAGGCAGCTATGGTGCTTTGAGCTTCACCTGAGCACTGGGAACTTCTAGAAGTTGGCAGTGCAAACAATGTCTTCATCCCTCAGGAGTGACTCCTGAAATCCCACTGGCCCCTACAGACTCTGGAAGGTGCAAATTCCCAGCATGCACCTCTGTGTCAGCAGCAGCTAGAGACCAGTTACTGCAGTGTCCGCTACTCACTCGCTGTTCCATCAATGCCCCTCAGTCCCAACTGGTTGTAACCTTGGTTTCGTTGTTCTCCTTCCACCTCTTCCCAGCCAGAAGTTCCTTATCTTGGTGGTCTTCATACAGTGGGCCAGCTTTCATTTGGGATGAGGCTGAACTCAGCCAGCCCTCTGGAGATGAATGGTCAGTTCCGTAAACCATCCTGAGACCAAGGTCAGATGAAAGTAATCTGGGGCTCCAGGTATACTACGATGTGGACCCTCCCTAGCTCCACTCCCGAGACCTTGCCCCCAAAACATGGCACCACACCTGATTGAAGGGGTGGTTGCTACAGGCTCCTCTTGCTATTGTTTCAGGCTCTCTGCAGACGTCACTGTGCTGAATACAGCCAGGTTGCAATTTCATGCTTTTCTTCACTATCATGAGTGCTATAAACTTTTTTTAAATGAAAGCTGAGGTTAATGGAGTCACATGACTCTAGAGTGGCAATACACCTCTACCTCGATATAACGCTGTCCTCGGAAGCCAAAAAATCTTACCGCGTTATAGGTGAAACCACGTTAGATCGAACTTGCTTTGATCCGCCAGAGTGCGCAGCCCCCCCCCCCCGGAGCACTGCTTTACCGCGTTATATCCGAATTCGTGTTATATCGGGTCGCGTTATATCGGGGTAGAGGTGTATCTAAATCCAACCTGACATATCACCCACCCCATTTAATGAGTTTATATCCAGAAACCATGATTTCTCTAAAAACAATGCGAGATGGTCATGTACAAAAGGGAGGATATAACAGTCAATCAGCCTGGTCTTGTGAATCGTGCATTGCACTGGGACCCTTGAGAGCTGAGTTATATTCCTGGCTCTACCACTGGCCTGCTAAGTGAACTTGGGCAAGTCACTGCCCCTCCCCGTGCCTCAGTTTCCCCATCTCTAAAATGGGGGTGATAATGCTGACTTACTTTGGAAAGCACATTGAGATGTACTAATGGCAAGTGATATATAAGAGCTAGGAATTATTATTGTGTGTCAGGCACTTTCTAAATACATAATTTCCAAAGCACAAGGTCTGTATTGTGAGCTGGTAACAACCTCTTATGTAGCAATCTTGTATTGCTTTAATTCACTTGCACTTAATGAAAAAGACCATATGGTTTGAGGCCTGTTGGCTACCAGAAAGTCTTGTTAATGGCACAAAGACCTGCCGGGTGACAAAATTAAAAGCAATCAAATTGTGATCCACAAACAAACAAACATTGCCAGCTTACCTCATTCTCAATTACCAAGTGACTAATACAACACAGCACATTATTTAATTAGCAGCGAATACGATATTAATGAGTTTTGGTGCCTCGGGCAATTAAAACAAGTGCTCTATCGTATTAGGTTACTTGCGACTGGCACTTCAAAACCTGCCGAAGAGATAATGATGCATTCCTGGCAACAGTGGTAAAACCTTCGGCACAACAAACTGAGACATGCCTGATTTTGCCTGTTTTACTTTCCAGCACGTTCTGTCCAGTGAGCTTCGTTTAAAAGTACTAGACCACTAAAGCAGGGTACTTGGGTGCCAAGAAGAATGGATTACAAATCTGTTACCTAAAAGTCAAATATATTTTCATAGAGGAGTAATGCTAAATTCCTTATTAGAAGGTCAGTAACAGCTGTAGATAGACTCCAAACCCCTCAAACCAAATGTTACTTTTCATTAAGTGCAAGTGAATTAAAGCAATACAAGATTGCTAAATGGAACATGGTTCATGTGAACATTTTCTTTGGTGTTGATATGCGTGCGCCCATTCACCCATTCACCTGTGCTCTAAGAGTCAAGTTCAAATGAATGCCAAATGTGAAAGCAAAACTCAGCTGAAATTTCCTATTTCACCAAGCTTCATGCAGAAATCAAGCAAAGCCAGAAGTGTGACATGGATTGGATAAAAGACCCTGTATCCGCCTGGATGGACTCCAATCTGGGCCCACCCTTGCTCATAGGATCACTGGATCTTAGGGCTGTCAACTCTGCAATCCCATGGTGCCCCTGCAGCTCACGCAGACACACACAAGCTAGCTTGTGTCTCAGGGCAATGAAGCTGCATCAGCACAGGCTTCAGTGTGGCCGTTAGGGCAGGCTAAGCCAGGGTTCTGGGCAGACTGCGAGCCCAGGGCAGGTTACAACTAGCTTAGGTATGTCTACGTAACATACAATCACACTCTGATTGCAAGCCAGACATACCCCTGGGGAACCTTTTTGATGAACACGCTCAGAGTGTCAAGTATGAAACTAAACAAAAATCGAGCAGAAGTGTGGGTCGGTTTGGGTCTGCAGAGTGAAGAAAATTCCCGTTTACACGGAGTTAGCATGACGGAAACAACCAGAACAGTTGATATGGGAACAGCAAGGCACTCCAAACAGATCTAAGCAAACCTGGCAATGGGGCAGTTAGACAGCAGCTGTAATTTAAATTAGGTAAATGCAGAGCTCTACGTAGTTGGGTAAATAATTCACGTTTCATACACGCTGCTCTGATCTACATTAGCCAGAACATTTCAGGAAAAGAATCTAAGAGTCATTTGAAATAGTCCAGTGTACTGGGGGTAGTTTAAAAAAAGAAAATGATTGGACAGTCTGCTTTTGTTATAACGGGACAGGGAATAATAAAGCAATGCTAATGTTTTATAAATCATTGCTGCTCTCTCAGCCTCAATATTATGCTCGGTGTGGGTCGCCTCGGCTCCTGTGCAACAAATATCGCAAAGATTCATATGGACGGGGAGAGAAAGAGATTAAAATATTGAGAGAGATTAAAATGACTAAGGTTGTTTAGTTTAGAAAGCAGAAGAGTAGGAAGGGACGTGACCGAGCAATACAATAATGAATGGTTTAGTGGAAAGAGATCTGGTCCTCTTCCATGTGCAGTCCCAGTCCCGTAACACAATTACAAGGGGGAACTTGATGAAATTGGCAGGCAGAAAATGTAAAATGAACAGAAGGGAAAGCTTCCTTAAGTAGCATATTATCAGCCCATGGAATTCAATGCCACAGGAAATCATTGAGGCAAAGAGTTTAAACAGGATTTTAAAAGGATTCAGATATTTACAGCAAGGAGTAAAACCTTTGCAGCTACAGTAGCCAGGAAGCTAGGTCAAAAATGCCAAAGACATTAACCCTTTGTGGCATAGCTGAATCACCTGAGGTATCAGAAAGTAAATGTTTCTTGGCTGAATTGTTACACTGCTGCCCAGAAGCAGTTGTGGGTGGAGGAGCCTGGGGGTGGGATCTGGGTGGGGAATTTCATCTTCTTCTGAAGGCAGATAAGAGAGATCAACAGGCTTCTCTGCTACGACAACCTCTTCAGTTCTAAGCGAGAGCGCCCCATTGGCTGAGGAGGGCTGAGCCAGCCCCCCTTTAGCCAGTGTTCGCTGCTCGTGAAACCAACCCAGGATTTATTAATGGGGCAGGGACCATCTCTTTGTCCTGTGCTTGTACAGCACCTAGCACAATGGGGTCCTGGACTCGGGCTCCGAGGTGCTAACATAAATCAAATAATAATAATAAATCATACCCCTAATTAATTGCCCTTGAAATGAGGCTCACACAAATATCCAAACTAGGAAATCTGGAACTGCTCAAACTGGAGCAAGGTCCGGACTGATGTCTGCCTCAAACCTTACTTTTATTGCCCATGGCCCTTTCTAAAACCCTAGAACTGGTGGCTGTTTCCAGGGCTGTCCCCAAGGAAAGGTCAAAGACCTTCTGGCCTGAGGAGAGAAATGAAGGGGAGTCAAAATAAAAGCCCAGCGCAGGTTTTCAGCCACCACCACCGACCACAGGGCTCCATACCATAAGGTGCTAGCCCCACTCTAGCTGCAGACGGACCAAAGCAAAGAGTAAGCGTAAAGTCTCATCAGGAAAGCCAAGCTCTGAAAGGCAGATTCTGGCTGCTACTGGTATCTGTGGACTTCTCTCTGCCACCTGCTGTATGAAGTCTCAGTGCACAGCTGACTGGACTGCAGAATCCTGCTGGAATTTGGGCTCTCCCCACCTAATACTATCCCATCCCACAGTCCCGCTGTAGTCACTTAGCTGAGCTCACAGTGTCAGCAAAATTCACTGGTGACACACTGACACCTACTGTTAGTCACTTCCCTGGTAAATGTGCATGCAACTCCTTTCCTCTCTGTTGCTTGAGCTTGCTATGGGCTAAGGCTAGATGGGCACCCTCATTCCAAGTCAAAAGCAGATCTGCCTCTTTTCCAACAGAGCTGCCTGAACTGGGTCTTCCTCTTCTCCACAACCTGCTGGGCAGCACCACGGGTAGGCCATGGGGTTCCCCTGGTTACCGTTCTAATCAAAGAGGTTCTTAGTCCATTCATCATAGGGGCAGTCATTTCAGCAGGACTGGTTCTGCTCAGCTGTTTGCCTCAGCCCAGAGTTCAAACCTTCTCAGCCCCATTGAGACAGCTATAAAAATCCGGTGAGGGAGAAGGCAGAGTGATGGCACCAGCCACTGCTCATCATCACTACTAATTAGAAGTATCTGCACCAAACAGGCCAACCTGCTGTTTTCAATGGGAAGTGATTTCTCTTCGTTACATACTGTTGAAGCCCCCTCAGCTTTGATGATCCTATTACCAGGTCAGCCAGTCTCCCCACTGGGCTCTCAACAGCGCTCTTTGCAAAGCTGCTGTCTTCTCAAGGTTTCTTGCTCAGAGATGCCACAGATTGGAGTCTATGACATGCATCCAGGAAACACCATAGCAAAAGATACCTGCTACAGCAGTGCACTGGGTCCAATAAAAGGGCTTTCACACCATACAACATAATTAGGGCCCTACCAAATTTATTTTGGTCAATTTCATGGTCATAGGATTTTTAAAATAATAAATTTCATTACTTCAGCTATTTAAATCTGAAATGTCACTGTGTTGTAACTGTAGAGGGCCTGCACCAAAAGCGGGGTCACAAGGTTATTGGGGGGGTGGTATTGCCAACCTTTCTCCTGCGCTGCTGCTGGCGGCAGTGCTGCCTTCAGGGCTGGGCAGCTGGAGAGCGGTGGCTGCTGGCCGGGAGCCCGGCTCTGAAGGCAGCACCACCATCAGCAGCACAGAAATAAGGATGGATGATATGGTACTGCCACCCTTACTTCTGCACTGCTGCTGGCAGGGCACTGCCTTCAGAGCTGGGCACCTGGTCAGCAGCCACCGCTCTCCGGCCATCCAGCTCTGAAGGCAGCGCAGAAGTAAGAGTAGCAATAGCAGAACCCCCCCTACAATAACCTTGAATCCCCCCCCCCGCCCCTGCAGCATCTTTTCTGGTCAGGTCCTCCAGTTTGAGAAACGCTGGTCTGCCCTGTGAAATCTGTATAGTATAGGGTAAAAGCACACAAAAGACCAGATTTCACAGGGGAGACCACATTTCATGGTCCATGATGCATTTGTCATGACCGTGATTTTGGTAGGGCCCTAAACATAATCTGAGGTCAGGGATCTAATGGGGAACAGGGAGAGAAGGGAACAGCTCCAAATTTTTGCAAAGATTCAGGTTCTATTTGGGGAAATACTTGACCAGTTGGTTCTTTTAAAAAAAAATGTAAAAATTGAGACCAGCTATTGATAATTCTCATGCACCAAAAGCTGCACCCACTGGTGCAGGACACCTGCATTTAGAAATCCATAGCAACAAGACACACCACTATAACTACATTACTGTATTGTTCGGAGCCCAAAGAGGGAATTTTCGAAAGCACAGTAATAGATGATGATGTGTGTAAACAAATCCCACTGCATCCCAAAAGAGTAAAGCTTTTTAGAAAACAGGGTTGGATTGTCTAAATCCTTTTGATACAGAGTACACCATTTGTGCTTATTACAGGCCTTTGTCCTGAACAACAGCAGCAGCAGACAGTCGATTTAGGAGGTACACAAGCCACCAGGCAGAAATCATTCAAAACAAGCAGAAGACATTGTGCTAGTGCATTTACCAAAATACAGATCTTTATGCCTTTACAATACAAGGCACACTCTGCCCAGTGGGGCCTGCTCACTTTCCATTTAGTTCAATCTGCTATCATGCGCCCTTAAGAACATAAGAATGCCCACACTGGGTCAGACCAAAGGTCTATCTAGCCCGGTATCCTGTCTTCTGACAGTGGCCAATGGCAGGTGCCCCAGAGGAAATGAACAGAACAGGTAATCATCAGGTGATCCATCCCCTGTCGCCCATTCCCTTGTCCACCTTTACAGTATAATATACATCTCAGCGTATCTCAGACTCCCAACCAAATAATAGCGGATCAAGAACTGGGACAGATTCTGGGTGTAAATCCCCATCGACATCTTAATCTGTTTCTTATCCTCTTGTGGCACTCAGATCCCTGTTAGCTATCAGGATTAAGGCCTGGTTTCATTCCAGCATTGGAAAGGCCATTGTGGTTTTTCATATCGAATTGTATTCAATTATAAATTTTAAATCAAAGAAACAGAAATGTCACCACAAGCATTGTTGAAACAGAAATGTCTCTTCACTTTCATCTTTTTGAGCCTCAGTTTCCCCACCTGCATAATGGGGATCATTATACTGACCTCCTTTGCAAAATACTTTGAGATCTACTGAAATGTGCTGTATAAGACCTCTGGATCATCATTATTATGTTCAGTCTTTTATAAATGTAAATAAATAATTTTTTGGCTCTGATTCTGAATAGCACTTAAGCACATATTTAACTTTAAACCCATACTTACATCTCAGTGAAGTCAATGAGATTTAATCATGTGCTTAAAGTTAAGCACATGATTAAGTGTTTTCTTGAACAAGGATGACTTCCTGACCTATATAATTTATATTTTTGGAATTTCTTTACTGGCAAATAGAGTTCCTAATTGTCTGGTGCCTTGGTGATTTCTGAAATAGCAGAAAATAGAAAGTGGAACGTTATTAAACTACCATCATGAGTCTGTCTCTCCCCGTGTCTCCTGCCACTGGAATTTGTCTGCACCCAGAAATCAGAGACATTTTTCCAGATGACAGACACAGTATCATCCTGCTTCTTGCCACAGTAGTATACAAGCTACTCTGGAACAGGACCAGACCTCTGCAGGCCAAAGATGACATTTGAAGGACAACAGTCTAGAGTGGGAGAAAAATATAAACTAGAAGTGAGAATGTGAGAGAAGAAAAGACACACAGAGTGCTTGCTATTATCTAACAGGTTATTTTAATGACTGAACATGAGTGAGATCCCGACCCTGCTCTGGCCCTTTTATGCTAGCTCAAAGGGCCAGAGAGCCTGAAGGGGTTTCGGCTGGGTAAGGATTCCCCGGGCACAGGTACTGTGGTGGGCAACAGTAAGACTGCCCTCGCAACTCCTGTCAAGGGGCAGGGTTAGGGTAGGGCACATCAGGGCCCAGGCTGTAGCCTGCAGTGCTGCACAGTTCCGGGCAGCATTGCATCACAGAGGGCAGCCCAGGAAGCAGCCACAATTTAGCAAAGCCCCCAGGGCTGTCTAAGGCCTGGTCTACACTAGGACTTTAATTCGGATTTAGCTGCCTTAATCCGAATTAACCCTTCACCCGTCCACACTACAGAGCCAGTTAATTCGAATTAAAGGGCCCTTTAAATCGATTTCTGTACTCCACCTCGACGAACGGAGTAGAGCCTAAATCGATTTTGTTAATTCGAATTAGGGTTAGTGTGGACGCACACCACCGAATTACTGTGTTTAAGTTAATGGGGTAGTGTGGCCGCACACCACCGAATTAATGTGGTTTAAAACCGAATTAAGGTGCTTAGTGTGGCCGCGCACAATCGAATTTATACAACCTGTTTCCCAAATTCGAATTATCTAAATTCGGATTAATCCTGTAGTGTAGACATACCCTAAGTTATGACAGGGACCACTCTAGCCCCCAGAGCAGCCCAGGATCAGGAGGGCAAAAAAGATGCCTTCTCCTGGGCTGCAAGTTCTGTGCTGCACCTCTGACAAACAGAGAGCAGACTAGTAACCCATATATCTTCCTAGGGGCTTATATGCTCCCTATCACTGTAGCATATGAGTGATCAGCTATGCTTTACCTTACCTGGTGAGCATGGAGCATGCCGCTTTGTAACTGCAAAGAGAGGGGTTAGGATTCTGTTTTGTGTGTTACCCCTTTAAACACGAGAAGCCGTTTTCCTTCTCTGCTAAGGTGGAACAGTTTGATGAGGCATTTCAAGATGGGGGCGGTTACCGCAGTAGGAGACACACTGAGCTCTGTCTCGGGGAGAGAATATCAGCTATATGTCGATTTATTGTTTTTTCTTGGAATGAAAGTGGTACACGCCACAAGTCCAGGTTGAATATGGAAAAAACAAAACCACAAATGGCAGCACAAACACATCCCATTTCCTAAGAAATCAACAATGGGTAACTGGCTAGAATAAACTGTGCACATTCCCAAAAGCTGGCTAAAAGGTGGAGACAAAGCATGACTGTGAATCATCTAGTAAGTCTGTTTCAATATCTTTCAATTGGAGCCATACGACTTGTTGTTTAACTTCAAACTTATGGAGCTGAGCAGTGACCTGCCCAGAAAGCTGCCACATGTCTGTTATGATTGGGTTTATTTTTATAAGATCAATTGCATTTGAGGCAGGCTAGGAAATCGTAACTCCTAGTTATGTCGTTGTCCAAGGTTCAAACGTAATATGTTTGCACAGATTTTGAAATACATTTACAAGCTTAACAGTAACCCTCTTCAGGCTTGTGAGGTGAAAAGTTCTTGTGTGTCAATACATGCCCAATCGCCTGCATGAGTTTGCTTTATTGAAACACAACACCATCTCCATAATCATAAGCTTCTACCGGATTTCAGAAAATGAAATGAAAGAAGGGGGAAAATAGATGTGTGGGTGGTGGCAACATACTACTCTCATACTGAAACTGTTCCCAATTTGTTAAAATGGCAGAGAATTGTCATATCCTGTCACATTATTTATACCAGATTGGATACGCGGCCTGTTTTAATGTGATTTTAGTCAGGGTTATATTGCTTGTTTTTTGCAACTCTATTGTCATGAGCAAAATAAAATCTAAGTACTGTAGACTGAACCACATTACACTAACGGTGAGAGGGGTATAATGAACTGACACATAGCGATACAATATTATATCAGTCACCTGGTGCTGATTTATTGGGACAATTTCAATGAAAAAAACATACTTATAAACAAAACACCAAAAGTTACCTTTGCTGCTGACATCTTAGCGTATTGAAATTGATATTTTTAAAAAATCACCTTACTTTACACCATTCAAGGTCATTGTTTCCCTTTTTGTGTTCCACACAGCTTGGATGGCCCGGTCAGTTTCTGCAACCAGAGGGATGAAATATATTCCACCCTGATTATTTTCCATGTAAATTACTGGATGCTGAGTCTTTTTGAAAATATGTTTGACCAGATCAAAAGAATGAAGGAAATGCAATGACTTAGAGCCAGATTCACAAAGGGACTTAGAATTTGCAAGGCTCAGATTTGCCAGGCCTACATTTTAAGTGCCATGCTACCTAGGGGAATTCAAAACGCTTGAGTTTAACACCCAGGCTCCCTATACAATCCCTCGGAAGAGTTGGGCACCTAAGAATGGGATTCACAAAAGCCAGAATACTGAGCAGAGAGTAGGGGAATCTGGCTAAACTAGCCAATTGAAATGGGAGGGGAGTGGCCTAAGCTTCACTCTCCAAAGGGAGTTAGGTGCATAAATGCAGGTCAGAGGGAGTTGCTGATCTCCCATGGCAATGCTCAAGTCCTGCTTGTAAAACTAGCCCTTAGCAGCCAGACTTTCAAAGGCAGTTAGGCACCTAAAGATGCAGAGAGAAGCATAGTGCTTTTGAAAAATCTCACTAGGCACCTACCTCCATCTTTAGGCACCTAAATATATTTACAGATCTGGTCCTTGGAGTCTAACTCCTGAAACTTTAGGGTACAATTTTCAAAGTTGCCTAAGTGACTTAGGAACCTAAGTCCAAAAGGGGCTATTGAAAATTGTATCTGTAGGAATCTATGGTGGATTTAAAAAAGAACTATTTGAGGAAAGATGGGCCAAATGGGATGGACCAATTTAAAAAGAAATTATTCCTATAACTCACAACAGCAGGCAACATTTTGATACATTTCATTATGATGAGAGGCATCTTTCTCTGTGAGCAACCCCATTGAAATAAGTGGAATCACACTCCTGGAGTAAGATGCTATTCAGTGGGATCTGGAAAAAGGGGTAAACAGTGACGTGGCAAAATTTGCAGAGGATACAATATTGCTCAAGATAGTTAAGTCCCAGGCAGACTGCAAAGAGCTACAAAAGGATCTCTGAAAACTGGGTGACTGGGCAGCAAAATGGCAGATGAAATTCAGTGTTGATAAATGCAAAGTAATGCACATTGGAAAACATAATCCCAACTATACATATAAAATGATGGGGTCTGAATTGGCTGTTATGACTCAAGAAAGATCTTGGAGTCATTGTGTATAGTTCTCTGAAAACATCCACTCAATATGCAGCGGCAGTCAAAAAAGTGAACAGAATGTTGGGAATCATTAAGAAAGGGATAGATAATAAGACAGAAAATATCTTATTGCCTCTATATAAATCCATGGTACATGCACACCTTGAATACTGCGTGCAGATGTGGTCACCCCATCTCAAAAAATATATATACTGGCATTGGAAAAAGGTACAGAAAAGGGCAACAAAAATTATTAGGGGTATGGAACGACTTCCATTGAGGAATGATTAATAAAACTGGGACTTTTCAGCTTGGAAAGGAGACTACTAAGGGGGAATATGATAGAGGTCTAAATAATCATGGCTGGTGTGGAGAAAGTAGATAAGGAAGTGTTATTTACTCATTCTCATAACACAAGAACTAGGGGTCACCAAATGAAATTAATAGGCAGCAGGTTTAAAACAAACAAAAGGAAGCATTTCTTCACACAATGCACAGTCACCCTGTGGAACTCTTTGCCAGAGGATGTTGTGAAGGCCAAGACTGTAACATGGTTCAAAAAAGAACTAGATAAGTTCCTGGAGGACAGGTCCATCAATAGCTGTTCACCAGAATGGGTAGGGATGGTGTCCCTAGCCTCTGTTTGCCTGAAGCTGGGAATGGGCAACAGGGGATGGATCACTTGATGATTACCTGTTCTGTTCATTCCCTCTGGGGCACCTGGCATTGGCCATTGTGGGAAGACAGGATACTGGGCTAGATGGACCTTTGGTCTGAGCCAGTATGGCCATTCTTACATTATACACATCTTTAAAAAGTACCTATTTTCTCTTAAAAAAGAATCAATCATGATGATCTTTTTATTGATATTCAGTTTTATGAACCCTTTTTTAAGTGGGAACCTAACTTAGACTCATAGAATATCAGGGTTGGAAGGGACCTCAGGAGGTCATCTAGTCCAACCCGCTGCTCAAAGCAGGACCAATCCCCAGACAGATTTTTGCCCCCGATCCCTAAGTGGTCCCCTCAAGGACTGAACTCACAACCCTGGGTTTAGCAGGCCAATGCTCAAACCACCGAGCTATCAACTTGCTTAACATGTTATCGCAGAGTCCCTTTAAGTTTTTAAAAATAACATTTAATTTTCTGCAGATCAGATTGCTTTTGTCAGTTCCCTCAATATCTCTCCAACCAAAGCAGATGGTTAATTTAACATATCTGACAATAATACCATGCAACTGTACAGGAAAGTCATAGATAAACAGGGCAGTGAATTAACGGGGCCTCTTGAAACTTTCCAGCTCTAAAAGCACTGTATAATCTTCTCAGCTAAATGAAAGTAAAAGGGAAATCAAATATAGATTGATGCTTTTTTTAAGTGCACATACAGTTTAACTCCAGATAGGCTTTGGTTTTCAAAACCGATTTTGTTTGCTGATAGTGTACGATTTGTATTAAACCCTTTTGATAATTTTTAAAGCACATTTCAGAAATTGACAAGATGTTTGAAGTTTACAAATTGTATACTACATTAGCACAGCAGTTCCACCCACATTCATCCCACTACACACTCAGCAAAAAGGTTTTTGCACGTAAAACAAAAATGATAATACAACTATACAGCCATCCATTTCTTAGAGGGGATGTAAAGCTGAGGATGTGACCACTTGATACATATTCCTATAGCCATTTGACATAAGAGAATAGGTGTTAAGGACTGTCAGTGTCCTGGCCAACTTCCAGCTCAGGTAACAGTCCACTTATCTAAATTCCCCATTATATCAGTTGAAAATGGCTGTCTACATTTCCTGCTCTAAGTTATTCTGCAGTGGCGCTGTGTGCTATTAAATAATTGCCACGCGGCTCCCCAGAAGGGTCTGTATTTCAAGCTTTAGGGTCCTTCGGGATGGAAAAGGTGATGTAAGATCCTTACCACCACCATGCTCTTACTGAACAGCGTTCTTCTTGCAGCTGGCTGTACATTTTTCATTAAAAAAATTTTCAGCAAAAAATAGCTTTGGGGTTAAATGGACATTTTCAAGCCAGCTGTAGTTGCGATTTATCGAGAGACAGCAACACACCTACCATGACTGGGAAACAAGCTCTTTGGGCAGGGACCATCTTTGTTCTGTGTTTGTACAGCACCTAGCACAATGGGGGCCTGGTCCATGGCTGGGGGTCTAGTCACTACCACGAGCCAAATAATACCCATGGTCTGCGCTGCATGCTGGTCCGGTATGTTAGAGGTCTTCATAATACTGTTCCCTCAGTGTCCCAGGCTCTCTGGAGTGAGCTCCATGCATCCCAGGATTCACTCATGGAGAGGAGCTGGGTGGGAGCACACTAAAGATGAGATGGATGTGTCAAATACACAGGAGGAAGGTGAGAAATTGAATGAAAAGCCTGCTAGCCTACAGCTTTTATATTTCTCCCCTAATGTCACCTAGTGGCCTCTCTGTTCAGTGGCTCTAAGCAGCCACGCCTAACACTACAATTGGGATGTATATCCTTCCCCCCCCCCCCCGCCCCCTGGCCTGCAAGGAATACTCACCCTGCGGCTGCATCACCTTTCCACCAAAGTTGAAAGTTCCTCCAACTTTCCTGAATGGGGGCTTAGGAAAGTCCATAGCAGCATGGTTCCAGTCTGGCCCCACTGCTGGTGAGCAACAGGGCAAGGGCTAGCGGGGGCTCTGCTGAGTGCCCCTTTGCCTCCAGTCAGCAGATTCTGTGTTGGTCTTGAAGAAGTCACGGGACGCGAGAGCTGAAGGCCTGTATTTTCTACAAGGGGGCAAGCCACCCCAGCCAATTGCTGTGTCCCCTCAGCCTGCTTTCCCTCACCCTCTCGCCACAGGGGCGCATCTGAAGGGAACTTCACAGTTTTCCCATCCACTCTAATCCTTCCCTCCCTATTGCTTTTCTGCAGGAGCGGTCCATGTTAGCCCAAGTAATTCACTCAACAGAGCGATACAGATCAAGTATGAAAGACAGGGGGCAAGGAAAAGCAAAGATGGTGCAAATACCATATAAAAATAATAATAATCCATACGCAATGTGTTTCCCCCCCGGTTAGAGGAGGAAGGACCACATGACAGATATTGGTCACATGGTTTAATGCACTCCTGGAAGGTGCTCAGATACCACAGTCATAGATGCATTATAAGACCTGAATAGGAAAACCTCCCCTCCACTGCACAAAGCTGCAGCGCTGCAGTCCAAGGTGCTGAAGGAGATTTTATGCTCGCATGATTCAGTTAACCCCAGAACAACGAACACTACAGAGATATTCCAGGCTGACTCCTGGAGCCTCAAGCTGGCAGGTATTTGTGCTCTGTCACCCCTCATCTCTTGTGGATCCCCATCCCCCACCATATCCTAGGTCAACATACAGTTGTACCTGCACTGGGGTGGGTCTTTGGGTGTGAATCTTGCTCTCCTTGGCCTTTGTTTGTCTCCCCCTCAACACCTGTCGCTTTCAGCTGAGGCACTGGGCTCTTCACAACTTCAACAGCACAATGACATCAGCACTTGGCTCTGGTGTTCTCCTAGGACACCTCACTCCCCTCCTCTGATTTGCCATTTGATTTACTAGACCCATTTCATGTACATCTTAACTTCCCCCTGCTTTGCATCATGTGGTTTCCATACTGTATTGCACTCATTGGTGAAATCAATGCTGCACTGGCCCTCTCTCCCCCTACACTCCTCCCTCTCCCCCCATCACCTCTTCCCTGCCTCCAGGGACAATTCCCCCAGCCTCTCCTCTCCTCTTACTGCCTCTCCTCTTCCTTCTCGCTCTTCCCATCCCTCCACACATTCATCCTGCAGGTTCATCCTCCATGCTGCCACCCCCACAGTCTCTGTTGCTTCTCACTTCCTCTCTAGGACCTTCAACTTGCTCCCCTGGATCAACTCTTCCACTCACTGCACTGGTCACTCCTTCTTTACCAACAAGATGCAAAGAAGCAATCCCATGATCTTAACCATAACCCTTGTCCTCCCTCTGCGTTTGTGCTATTTGTCTGTTCTTATCACTTGCTAGGATGTTAGTGTGACGATGAACTCCATATGCTTTATGGAAATATGGTTATGAATATGACATAACTGGAATATGCTTTACATTAAGTACCCCTTGTATGGTGTCATTAGAAATCTTGTAATCTACTAAGTGTGTTCATCCTATTTGTTTGCATGAATTATTTCTGTATCTGGAGTTAGGAGAATAAGATATAAACTTGTATCACTGATGTAAACATATTAAGTGGAGGCCATTAAGGGTGCTCCAGAATCAATCAGTTGTAAATGGCCCTTAGTTACTTGAAAGCCTTCCTGTGTACGTGTGGGCCAGCCCATGGGGAATGGAGACTAGGGTTCTTACAGTGACATGTGACCACGTCACCTGATAATGAAATCCATCTTAAATCTGGTACTTTTCCATTTAGAAGGAGGGGTGGGGACTCAGAGAGACAAAAGATTCCCGCCTTGTGCTAAAGCTATACAAGGGGGTGGAGCAGGACAAAAGGGGCTGCCAGTCATGAGAAAACCTCTGCTTACCACCTGAGATGTCTGCTGGATCTAACAAAGTCTGTACCAGGGGAAAGGATTGGGCTCAGACTAGAAAGGAGACTAGTCTGTGAAAGAAGCTTATTGGAACATTTTTGAGGGTGAGATATTACCTGTAATCAGTTTCTTAATGTATTAGGCTTAGACTTGTGTGTTTTGTTTTATTTTGCTTTGTGACTTACTTTGTTCTGTCTGGTATTACTTGAAGCCACTTTTTTTGCCTCTGTCTTCACGAACAAGGTCAGCTCCCAGACTACTGCACTGAGCAGCACAGTATGGGGAGAAGGTGACCAGCCATCTGTGGAGAAAGAAGTGGTTCGGGACTATTTAGAAAAACTGGACGTGCACAAGTCCATGGGGCCGGATGCGCTGCATCCGAGGGTGCTAAAGGAGATGGCGGATGAGATTGCAGAGCCATTAGCCATTATTTTTGAAAACTCATGGCAATCGGGGGAGGTCCCGGATGACTGCAAAAAGGCTAATGTAGTGCCCATCTTTAAAAAAGTGAAGAAGGAGGATCCGGGGAACTACAGGCCAGTCAGCCTCACCTCAGTCCCTGGAAAAATCATGGAGCAGGTCCTCAAGGAATCAATTATGAAACACTTAGAGGAGAGGAAAGTGATCAGGAACAGTCAGCATGGATTCACCAAGGGCAAGTCATGCCTGACTAACCTAATTGCCTTCTATGATGAGATAACTGGCTCTGTGGATGAGGGGAAAGCAGTGGATGTGTTATTCCTTGACTTTAGCAAAGCTTTTGATACGGTCTCCCACAGTATTCTTGCCAGCAAGTTAAAGAAGTATGGGCTGGATGAATGGACTGTAAGGTGGATAGAAAGCTGGCTAGATCATCGGGCTCAACGGACAGTGATCAATGGCTCCATGTCTAGTTGGCAGCCGGTTTCAAGCAGAGTACCCCAAGGTCCTGGGGCCGGTTTTGTTTAATATCTTTATTAATGATCTGGAGGATGGTGTGGCCTGCACTCTCAGCAAGTTTGCAGATGACACTAAACTGGGAGGCGTGGTAGATACACTAGAGGGTAGGGATCGGATACAGAGGGACCTAGACAAATTAGAGGATTGGGCCAAAAAAAACCTGATGAGGTTCAACAAGGACAAGTGCAGAGTCCTGCACTTAGGACGGAAGAATCCCATTCACTGCTACACACTAGGGACCAAATGGCTGGGTAGCAGTTCTGCAGAAAAGGACCTAGGGGTCACAGTGGACGAGAAGCTGGATATGAGTCAACAGTGTGCTCTTGTTGCCAAGAAGGCTAACGGCATTTTGGGCAGTATAAGTAGGGGCATTGCCAGCAGATCGAGGAACGTGATCGTTCCCCTTTATCCGACATTGGTGAGGCCTCATCTGGAATACTGTGTCCAGTTTTGGGCCCCACACTACAAGAAGGATGTGGAAAAATTGGAAAGAGTCCAGCGGAGGTCAACAAAAATGATTAGGGGGCTGGAGCACATGACTTATGAGGAGAGGCTGAGGGAACTGGGATTGTTTAGTCTCCAGAAGAGAAGAATGAGGGGGGATTTGATAGCTGCTTTCAACTACCTGAGGGGGGGTTCCAAAGAGGATGGAGCTCGGCTGTTCTCAGTGGTGGCAGATGACAGAACAAGGAGCAATGGTCTCAAGTTGCAGTGGGGGAGGTCTAGGTTGGATATTAGGAAAAACTTTTTCACTAGGAGGG
>NW_020664487.1:12671973-12706536 GCF_002925995.2 Terrapene triunguis | reverse complement strand
AGGTCCCTTCCAACCCTGATATTCTATGATTCTATGATTCTATCCTGAAGCCATTGGTGACAGGAACAGCTATGCAGGGGAAGCTGGATGTTGATAAATGATCTGGAAAAAAGGGATAAACAGAGAGGTGGCAAAACTGGCAGATGATACAAAACTACTCAAGATAGTTAAGTCCCAGGCAGATTCCAAAAAAGCTACAAATGGATCTCACAACATTGCGTGACTGGGCAAAAAAAGGGCAGATGAAATTCTATGTTGATAAATGCGAAGTAATGCACATTGGAAAACAATCCCACCTATACCCGTAAAATGATGGGGTCTAAATTAGCTGTTACCACTCAAGAAAGTTCTTGGAGTCACTGTGGATAGTTCTCTGAAAACATCCACTCAATGTGCAGCGGCAATCAAAAAAGCGAACAGAACGTTGGGAATCATTAAGAAAGGGATAGATAATAAGACAGAAAATATATTGCCCCCATATAAATCCATGGTACGCCCACCTCTTGAATACTGCATGCAGATGTGGTTTCCCCATCTCAAAAAAAAGATATATTGGAATTGGAAAAAGTACAGAAAAGGACAACAAAATGATTAGGGGTATAGAACGGCTTCCGTATGAGGAGCAATTAATAAGACTGGGACTTTTCAGCTTGGAAAAGAGTCGACTAAGGTGGGATATGATAGAGATCTTCTATGATGAGATAACTGGCTCTGTGGATGAGGGGAAAGCAGTGGATGTACTGGCAAAATCCACTAGGTGTAGATACAGTTATACTGGCATACCAGGGATTTTGGCAGTATAGTTTATTTCACTCATCGAACTTCATAAGCTATATTGACAAAAACACCCTTTTGCCAGTATAAGCTATGTCTACAGTTGGACGGTTTGTCAGCATAGCTATACCAGCAAATCTTTTGTAATGTAGACCTCGCCTTAGTTAAATCATAATATTTTCAAACTGGTGGACTAGTGACTAGTGTTTTAACTGCTTATGTCTGGCTTAAAAGCAAAGCATTTTCCTAGCACTTTTCTTAAGAGTTTACAGCTCACTGATGTATTTGGGATGATTTTTTTCAATCATTACTGTAGATCTGTTTTCATTCTGAGGAGGGCATTTCAACCTCTGCTTTTATTTTATCTGGATCAAACAATTAGGATAACTTTATTGAATTTATGCTTAATACAGAAATCTACCTTTCAACTTAAAAAAGTAAAAAAAAGATCTGCATTGGAAGTCTGACATGGGGGAAAGAAAGGCATCTTTCTCTTGTCCACAAAACTTACCCAAGATCACGATTTAGGAAAGCACTTAACTAGGTGCTTAACTTTAAGCCCGTGCTTACGTCTCAAAGCAGGTGTTTAAGTGCTTTCCTGAGCAGGGATGCTTTCCTGAATCAGGGCTTAAGTCTTTAATTATCAGTCACTTTACAATCCCCAGCCAAAATGAAAACAGCATCCCTTTACATCTTTAGCACCTTGTAATCTGTCAGAAATCTGTGAAATTCCTCTTTGAAACACCTTGGGAGTAGAAACATCTGAAGTTCTACTAGAAAATGGTAATGAGAGGACTAAAATAACTAGTCCTTTAAAAAGATATGGATTTCCATAAAGGAAAAGTTGATTTATTCTTTTTATTAATAATAAATCATCTTGCCCTTTCAAGAGACGTCTTTTACTCTTCATATTTGTCACATATTTTAGATATTAGAAAACCCAAAATATGTCCCATTAGCTGCAAGTTCCAGAGGGCATTCGCAGATCAGGTTTTTGAATGTGAACAATACATGGGAAACAGACTGGATAAATTATTGGTCAAGGGGAATTTGAACAGCCTGTCTTCTCCATCCTCCAAATGTAATCTTTTTAAGATCAGAATGTATAATCAGAGTTCATAAAGTAGAAAAAATGACACTATTTACCTTCAATAAAATAAAATGCCATTGAAATGTATGGCTCTGCACCTCAGAAATCTGTTTTAATGCTACCGTTGTTTTGATTAAAACTTTAGCAGCCGGTGCTAATGGGGCTGTAAAATAAATTATGCCAAAAAAAACCCTAAGTTTATAATACAATAAGTAACACTTCAGATTTCTGACTGCTGTGTGAGAAAAGTGATTCTACTTTCCCCCCACATAATTAACAAGAACCCAACTCCTCTCACTAGTCAGTTGGGACTACAGTCCCTCATCAGTACCTGATGAAACTGTTGTACAAGAAATTATAGGCATAAATGCAAGAGTTTGTGCCAGAAGCTTTCCCTTTCCTGGGGTGCATTTGTGGATTGACACATGTCCCAAGAACATAAAGATAAAGGACGTATTTAGAAGGTGGCCAGGCAAACTTGATTCACCATACCAGATCAGAAAAATACTCCATATAATTTGGTATCTTTCCTCCAGCAGCAACCAAAGACTGAAATTTCCAAAACGATGATCCTCTTACACCTTGAAGCATGAGATCTGGTTGCCTTAATCATCTTAGCTTGCAATACCAAGTATTGTTAAGGGGTATGAAATTGTCCTATATCAATCCAGCCACCACAGTATTTAATGTCAGTGGCATCAGCTGGATATTTAATGTAGATGCCACTGAAATAGAATGCAATGTCTTGTACTTCTCCTTTCCCCCAACGGTTGGAACAGGGATGATTAGAGTAAAGCATAGCTGGTGGATCCACAGACTTGACCTTCCGCGTGGACAGGGTGATTCATAGGCTATAACAGGAGAAACAGTGCCCTCAGTCTACCACACAACTCTACACCTCTCCCTTGCATGTCCCCTGCACAAAACACTTCACAGAATCATAGAATATCAGGGTTGGAAGGGACCTCAGGAGGTCATCTAGTCCAACCCCCTGCTCAAAGCAGGACCAATCCCCAACTAAATCATCCCAGCCAGGGCTTTGTCCAGCCTGACCTTACAAAGCTCTAAGGAAGGAGATTCCACCACCTCCCTAGGTAACCCATTCCAGTGCTTCCACTAGGAGGGTGGTGAAGCCTAGAGCACTGTCAGGTGCTGTGCAGCCTTCCCCTTATGCTCCTAAGTCCCTTAGGCATGTCTGAAAAATCTCCTCCTTGGTCATTGTGACGGGTTGGATCACAGAACCCCCCTTGGGAGCTGCCGCCTGATGTGCCACGACTACTTCTGCCTCTGCTTTCCCTGCCAACTCGGGACTCCAGCACTCTGTCTGCTCCAACAAACACCCAGGGTCTGAATTACGTGGCCCAAAGCTGCAGACTTAACTGAAAGCAGCTTACAGAAGTGTTCTTGTCTTTAACACTCAGATGCCCAACTTCAAATGGGGTCTAAACCCAAATAAATCCGTTTTACCCGGTATAAAGCTTATACAGGGTAAACTCATAAATTGTTCGCCCTCTATAACACTGATAGAGAGAGATATGCACAGCTGTTTGCCCCCACCCCAGGTATTAATTTATACTCTGGGTTAATTAATAAGTAAAAAGTGATTTTATTAAATACAGAAAGTAGGATTTAAGTGGTTTCAAGTAGTAACAGACAGAACAAAGTGAATTACCAAGTAAAATAAAATAAAACACGCAAGTGTATGTCTAATACAGTAAGAAACTGAATACAGATAAGATCTCACCAGTTCCAGTAAGCTTCCTTTTACAGACTAGTCTCCTGATAGTCTGCGTCCAGCAATCACTCACACCCCCTTTACTGTCCTTTGTTCCAGTTTCTTTCAGGTATCCTGGGGGGTGGAGAGGCTCTCTCTTTAGCCAACTGAAAACAAAGTGGAGGGATCTCCCACGGACTTAAATAGACTTTCTCTTGTGGGTGGAGACCCCCCCCCCTCTCCTATGCAAAATCCAGCTCCAAAAGGAAGTTCTGGAGCCACCTGGGCAAATCACATGTCCATGCATGACTCAGTTTTTACAGGCAGAAGCCATTGCCCACATGGTATCTTGAATGTCTCCAGGAAGACTTCTTATGTGAATTGGAGCATTCCAAGATACATTGTTCCTTAAGTGTTTCCTGATTGGGCACTTAACTTTGCGAATTCTTTTCTCCAAGAACTGACCAAATGCTCTACTACCACCCAGCAGCCAGGGCTCCAGGCTTCCACCACCCAGTGGTGGATTTTTTCCAGGGCTCCCGGGCATGGGCCCCATCGGCCCAGTGGCTAATCCACCACTGCACCCACTCTCAGCCATCTCCTGTCCTGGGTGAAGACCCACATCTCACTCCCTTCTGACTGGGGTATTTCCAGGCTGCACAGTTCCCCACCTACACTGTGTTATCCCCAACAGAGACAGGCTGCCCAACCACACCTGCCTGCTTTCTCTTCAGGGGCCGATAGAGTGATTGTCAAGAGCTATAAGTAACAATTTAAGTAACCACACAGTTCTATCTATGCAAGTCATTTGTACTCTTAAGGAAAAAGCACTGCAGAAACAACACATTAAAATCAATAAAAACCCTACACTCATGCTAATAATCTTATCAGAGATCACCCCACCATAACATGGGCTCTGGCAGGCACAGTCCTTCAACGCCCACCCAAGGGATTTCCTTTGTGGTCACAAGTTCACCATAACCTCTTCTCAGAACTAGCACCCAGTCTTATGGGGCCTCAGTGGATCCAGTCCTTCCAACCATATGCTAAGGATGGAAGACAGGAGTCCTGTCCATTTGCTGGATTGGGGCGGGGGAAGGCCTTGAGCCAGTTTAAAACCAGGCTATCTATCCTTTCTTTGACTGTTGGCCCCTGAAGAATCCAGTCTGAACTAGTATATGTACATCCCTCCAGGGGATGGCTCCAAAGGATTAATAATGGAGGGTGTACATTAACATCTGCCTCTACTCCACAACATGTACACAACTGCATTTTAATGCAACGTACCCCAAAGCTATTAACCCTAATGTGATAAGGTTTAACTTAATTCAACAAAGTTTATCTTAATTCCCTAAGATTTGCCCAGGATATTGTCAGTCTGTCACAATTTCATTGCCTTCAACATTATCCCTGACATAGCGTACAAGGTCTTGTCTCATAGCTGAAGTGGTTACCTTTAATAGGCAGTATTTTATTGTGCTATTGCTGGTCTACATGTTCTATTTGCTGTAATTAACAGCTAAAATGCCGGGACATAGTATTAGAAAAAGCCAGGAAGTGTGTGCGACTTCACCCTTGTGCCCATTTTAGAATAAAGACATTCAGATGGAATAAGAACAAACACCAGCTCCATAACAATTAGGAGGTTCTGATGTTGTCCCAAAACACAGAAAGCATTTATCATAAAACTCACAACCCATCTGAAAAAGAGTAATTCACACATGAGCAGCCATTACTCTTCTTTAGAATGAATGTAAATCCTACACACTGTATATTAGGCTGACATTTGGGGATAGGGTTATCTAAAGCACTCGATTTGGGCCAAACTCTGTTCCCATGGACTTCAATGGCAAAATGCCCCTGGATTTCAATGGAAGCAGAAGCAGGCCAACTCTGATTGCTTTTGAAAATCCCTCCCAAAGACTAGTTCCATAAAAGTTTGCTAGCAGTACGTTTGCTGACACTTCAACAGCCTGCCTTGCAAGAATCGCTAAGCACTGTACACAATAAAGCTGGTACATGAATACTCATGGAAAGCAAATGTTGAGCTTTGCACTGGAAGAAGTATAATATACAAGGGATGGGACACAGATTAAGGCACCGATCCAACAAAGCACCAAAGTATGTATTTAAATGTTAATGTGTATGAGTAGCCCCATTGGAGTTGGGTTAGAGACTTTTGTCTTCAGCTCTTCTAGCTCAGTGGGGGATGGGAGCAAAGTGCAGCTGGGGTACAAGATTTCCACACTCTCTTCCAAAGCTGTGGCATTTAAGATCCCAATCCCGGAAAGCACTTATGCCTGTGCTTAAAACTTGAAGCATGTACCTTTTCGCATTGAAGGTGCAAGGAACAGTGGCACCGAAAGCCACAGATCCCTGACTCTTCTCCACACTCCAGCCGGTCATGTCTCCCGAAAAACTGCCGCGCTTCAGCCACCTCAGGCTACGGTGACGGAGACCTTTGCCTCTTAGGCTCCTCCTCTCTCCCTCCTCCATGCGTAGCTTCGGCTGCTCTTTCCTCGCCGCTTGTTCAGGGAAAGCCCCTGACGGGCCGGGCTGGTTTGTTTACCTGCCGCGATCGCAGGTTCGGCCGATCGCAGCTCCCAGTGGCCGCAGTTCGCCGCTCCAGGCCAATGGGGGCTGCGGGAAGCAGCGGCCAGTACGGCCCTCAGCCCGCGCCGCTTCCTGCAGCTCCTGTAGGTTTTATTCTGAGAAGCTGATGAAGGGGGGGGGAAGCAGATTATTTTTTTAAAAGCAGAGCTTTTTAAAGCTTTACTTACATTTTCAAAAACCTAAAGAGTGCTACAGACTGCATAAACTGAGGATGGTAACTTCAAACGACAAACCCTCCCGAGACCGGCAATCCATACTGTAACCTAATTAGTCAATTCATTATCCCCAGTACAAATATTAAGAACTAAAAGGTGAAGAGCATTCATCTCTCTTGCAATCTCTTTTGCATTCCAATTAATATTCATTTCTATTGTTTTATTTTTAGAATCTAAATGTACTTGGCTTATTAAACTGTATTTGTTTTTCAGCATGTGCGTGAAAGGAAGACATAGGAGAGTATTTAAATGTCTTCTAGTCAGCCCTTTGGAAAACATCGACTTCTCCATCAGCAGTGTAGGAGAGAGAAAGAGCCTGGAGTCCTGGGTCTGGTATAAGACCTGAGGCCTGAACCATAGTCAGGAGACTCAGGCCATGCCAGGAACCAAAGTAGGCCATGTATTAAAGCAGATGCTTACATGTTCACCGGACAGTACATGAACTTGGCAAGGGTACTGGTAGCATTGCTAAAACACAGGCACTCAGAAGAAGCAACAGATATTGGGTATGTGTGTGAACACATGCCAAAAGATTAGCCCAGACCTAACACCAGATAAGAGGGGTTGACAGAAGTGATGACTAGGGATGCTTTGCCTGAGACATCTGGAGCAAGGTACAAGGGGAGGTAACAAGTGAGAAACAATCTACAAACCACCTACTGAGTGCTTCCCCCATCCCTGCTGTCCAGCTCTGCTGGTATAACCCACGCTCGCCAGCCAGTGCACGCTCTAATGGTGGCCGAGCCACCCAGAGGTTGACGAGCCTGCTACTGCTCTGGTCCCTGGGTGGGTGACTGGCAGCAGAGACTGAACCTGGGACCTCTGGATCTAACAGCATGAGCCTCTGCTGCCTGAGTTCAAAGACCCAGCTCTGTTAGTCAAGGATGGAGCAGACTCATCAACCGCTATATGTGGCCCAGCCACTAGCACTGGGAGACAGAGCACCACCCTGACCAGGCACAGGTTAGACTGCCTGGTGCATCGGACTCCGCTGCCTCCTCACCCCCACAATGACCAGTTCTGGGAAAGGGGAGTACCTGGGCCCCCATCCTAGGCAGGAATCCAGGGAGACTTTATCCCCCCTTATGCCCAGGGACCATCATGTAAGGCTGAGATTACTTGGGAGGAGCCACTCTGGGAACAGGGGCCTGGAGGCAGCAACCATAGCAACAGAAAGATTAGGGAGGCAGCAAGCTGCTCTTTCCGTCCACTCCCTCATCTCCCACTGGGTCCTGGCAAACCAGAGATTGTGCCCCTCGCAGACAGTGCGTGCACCCACTGAGCCACATCACACTCAGCCTTGGCACCCCTCCATATCCAGGTGCACCGTGTAGCCACATATTCCTTCCTGCACACTCAGGGACAGCATCTCCCAGCTCTCCTCGTGCGCATCCTCTAGGAGCCTGTTTGTTTGTTTTCTACTTGGTCGGTCACCATTCAAATGGCACCCTGCCACGTACACGCTGAAAGTTTCCTGTTGCCACTATATAGCTCAATCAAAGAAACAAATACAGATGGATCCCCTTTGATTCTAGCAGAGCTTTAATAAAGCAAATGTCAAAAATCTCATCACTTATGATTCAAGTTGTGCTGCTCGCGGAAGGAGACAAGGCTCAGAAAAGGTTTATAACTGCCAGTTCCCATATGAAGGTTAAAATAGTTAGAACCTTGACACAGCTGTATGCAAAGTCATTTTCTTTTGCTTTCGGCGCATGCATGGGCACACATACACAACCCGAATTCACATTGCAGGGGGCCCAGCTAGATTTGGGTTTATATTCTGTTCTGTACACATCTGACAATCTAATTAATCCCGATCTGGAGTTTTCCTCCTTCTAAAATACAGCAGTGACATCAGCTGGTAGCCACAAACCCTGTTCCAGAGCACCAAGAGTGACTTGCTCTATGGAGCTAGTTCTCTTGACTGTAGCATGAGTCTCGTGATACTTGGTAGTGATTTTACAGTCCCAGCTCCAGGAGTCATGTGATTGTGAGAGAACTCAGCTTTCATTTTTTTAAATAAAGTTTCGAGCCCTCAGTGTTGCAGAGAACATCTTGGCAACCTGAACCCTAAAGCTCCAAATAGCAGCAAGCAAATAAAAAAAATCCAACATTTATTAATTTTTAATAATCTCATGATTTTCAGCCAATCATGATTATGAGGGCCCTGATGTGATTTCTGAACACTTGGAGTTAGCCGTAGTACTTGTTCTCTCATTCTACACTGCCGCTAGAACGCTGTACATACCTTGTTTAAAAGGTTCAAAAGGAGATTCCTGTGTCTACTAGCTCTTCTCTAATTAGGAGGAGTAATAGAATTAAGATTGCAAAGGTCTCCAAGCATCAGCAGACAGGAAGCTATCCCTATTTATTACTGGTCTCCCCTCCCCACCTTCGAATGAATCGCCCTGCAGAACTAAATAGAGAGAGGGTACTTTACAAAAGGATAAAGCATTGGCAAGGCCTGCTGCACCTTCAGATTGGGCTGGTGTTCAAAGGCAGGAACCACTTATGAGGAGGAGGTAGAAGCGCACACACCTGTCCCTCTCCAAAGGCTCAACCCCACAGGGAGCAACAGGCGCTCCGTCTTAAGGAGGAAGATTTCCTTCCAGATCTCCATGGTGTGGTGAGGGAGAGTACCCAGAACCCCCCTTTATGGATTGCAGTATGGCCCCCGTGCACCATGCCTGATCTGCAGAGGTGTGGAAGGATTCTGGGGCCATTTGGGGGGCTATCCCTCCCACCGGGGAAGTACAGACGGCACAGTCCTTACACTCTCCTCACTGCACAAGTAGTGGCTGCCATTGTGCCCTCCCCAGAACTGCACACCCACATAAGAGCCAGGCCCAATCTGGCCCTGGATGGCTGGTGCCCCAACCTGTAAACTATGGACAATCTCAGTAGACTTCAATTGCTCTGACAAAGTACCAGGAGCCAGGTAAATTTTGCACTGCTAGCTATAGCCTTGTGCTACCCTGCACAGGTCATGGGCACAGAGCCTCAGGTGTGGACATTTCTGTGGGCTGAATGAGGATCCTGACCAATGGGGAATCTTGGCAAGTGATCGTAACAAGTGGTGCCTGTGACAGGTTGGATCACAGAAACCCCCTTGGGAGCTGCCACCCGATGTGCAAAGACAAAGGCCTGGTCTACACTACGACTTTAATTCGGATTTAGCTGCGTTAATCCGAATTAACCCTTCACCCGTCCACACTACAGAGCCAGTTAATTCGAATTAAAGGGCACTTAAAATCGATTTCTGTACTCCACCTCGACGAGCGGAGTAGAGCCTAAATCGATTTTGTTAATTCGAATTAGGGTTAGTGTGGCCGCACACCACCGAATTACTGTGTTTAAAGTAATGGGGTAGTGTGGCCGCACACCACCGAATTAATGTAGTTAAAAACCGAATTAAGGTGCTTAGTGTGGCCGCGCACAATCGAATTTATACAACCTGTTTCCCAAATTCGAATTATCTAAATTCGGATTAATCCTGTAGTGTAGACATACCCTAACTCTGCTTCTGTTTTCCCTGCCAGCTCAGGACTCCAGCCACCACACTTAAAACTCACTTAAAATCACTACCAGTACCTTAAAGCAATCAGCTATGCACAGATCCTGCTCGACTACGCCACTGTGACGGGTTGGATCACAGAAACCCCCTTGGGAGCTGCCACCCAGTCCTGAGCTGGCAGGGAAAACAGGAACAGGGGTAGTCTTGGTACATTGGGTGGCAGCTCCCAAGGGAGTTTACTCTGCATAAGCTTTATGCAGGGTAAAACGGATTTATCTGGATCACAGAAACCCCCTTGGGAGCTGCCACCCAATGTACCAAGACTACCCCTCTTCCTGTTTTCCCTGCCAGCTCAGGACTCCAGCACCCTGTCTTGCTGAGCCAGACACTCCCGTCTGCTCCGACACCGACCCAGGGTGCTTGTCCCAAAGCTGCAAATTTACCTGAAAACAGCTCCCAGAAGTGTGCTTGTCTTTAGCACTCAGATGCCCAACTCCCAATGGGGTCTAAACCCAGATAAATCCGTTTTACCATGCATAAAGCTTATGCAGAGTAAACTCATAAATTGTTCGCCCTCTATAACACTGATAGAGAGATATGCACAGTTGTTTGCTCCCCCAGGTATTAATACATACTCTGAGTAAATTACTAAATAAAAAGTGATTTTATTAAATACAGACAGTAGGATTTAAGTGGTTCCAAGTAGTAACAGACAGAACAAAGTAAGTCACCAAGCAAAATAAAATAAAATGCGCAAATCTATGCCTAATCAAACTGAATACAGATAATCTCACCCTCAGAGATGCTTCAGTAAGTTTTTTCTCAGACTGGACACTTTCCAGGCCTGGTCACAATTCTTTCCCCTGGTACAGCTCTTGTTCCAGCTCAGGTGGTAGCTAGGGGATTCTTCATGATGGCTCCTCTCTCCTCTTTGTTCTGTTCCCCCCTTTATATATCTTTTGCATAAGGCGGGAACCCTTTGTCCCTCTGGGTTTCCACCCCCCTCACTGGAAAAGCACCAGGTTAAAGATGGATTCTAGTTCAGGTGACATGATCACATGTCACTGCAAGACTTCATTGCCCACTTGCCAGCACACACATATACAGGAAGACTCACAGGTAAACACAACCATCTGCAGACAATGGCCCTGGTTAATGGGAGTCATCAAGATTCCAAACCATCATTAATGGCCCACACTTTACATAATTACAATAGGCCCTCAGAGTTATATTTTATATTTCTAGTTTTAGATACAAGAGTGGTACATTTATACAGATCGGATGATCACACTCAGTAGATTATAAGCTTTGTAATGATACCTTACAAGAGACCTTTTGCATGAAGCATATCCCAGTTACGTTATATTCACTTATTACCATATTTTTCTAAAACTACCCAGTTACATTATATTCACTTATTATCATGTTTTTCTAAAATCATATAGACTGCACAACGTCACAGTGCCATTGTCTCCATCAGGGTATCAAAGTCCATGACAGGCGCTGGCTCCTACAGCTTGAAGAGAAAAGAGCTCGTAGGAAGCAAGCAGCTCCCAACCAATATACAGACATTTGGAATAACTGCTAAAGATCATGCAAGTCTCAGATTGGCCTATTCGGTCACATGAGACATTGCAAACCATCTACATCAGAGGCTGCAATTCCCACCATCTCTTGCAGACGAAAGGATGCCAACAAAGCATGAGGAGGGCTACTGGGCACCGAAAATGCACTGGATCGTGTCAGGAGGGGTACTGGGAACTATTAATGAATGCTGATGAATAAGTACCAAATGGGTCCACACTTTCTGGCCATCTTTGTGTTAAAAAGGACATTGTGCAGCTGTAAGTCCCAAGAGTTAGTTACGCCATTTTTGTTAAAGTAGCAGGATTATATGCAGTAGCCCAGCCCTTCCTTGCTAAACAAAAAATAGAACATCTTTAATTTAATTTTCACATGCAGAATGGTATTGTTTCTACAGAAATGCACTTCAATCCTTCTAGAGGGTGAGGCACCGCAGACAGCGCTCATTCAGATGTACATTTATCTAATTTAATATTTTCCACTGACAGCTGAATTAAGGTTGTATCATTTGGCCAACAGCCAGGTGTGAACTTGTGAAGTAATAGAAGTGTCATGTTCAGTACACTCCGAGTCCTGCAATAAATCTACAAAACTATGTACTGCAAGAATGACACAGGCTCAGGAGAAGGGTTCTGATTGAACATTAATGATCTGCATTTTCTCTGTCTTGCTTTGAATTCCCAAGGCTTCAGCCACATGACTTCACTCAAAGACATTCTTCACTGTTGCAATTTTTTTGCTGTTAGCAGTAGATTAGAATAATAAAGAGACTTTATTTCTTCTCCCTCTCCCGTTTTAAGCCAACTCCTGAAAGCACTTACATGCAATTATTAACATGTAAAACTCCATGGAGGAATATAAGAGATAAAGACAACTAGCAGCACAAGATAAATATAGGAATAAAGCAATAAAAAAAGAAGACATTTTGAATGTCAGCTCTTAAGTGGTAATTTTATGAAGGTTACTGAGCCTGAAACCTCAGCTGGCCAGCACTCAGGCATAGTTTGAAATCTGACCCTAGTTAGGTAAGTTTTGATATGGTTAAGATGGAGAAGAGTACCTTTTTCATAGAATATCAGGGTTGGAAGGGACCTCAGGACGTCATCTAGTCCAACTCCCTGCTCAAAGCAGGACCAATCCCCAACTAAATCATCCCAGCCAGGGCTTCGTCAAACCTGACCTTAAAAACCTTTAAGGAAGGAGATTCCACCACCTCCCTAGGTAACCCATTCCAGTGCTTTACCACCCTCCTAGTGAAAAAGTTTTTCCTAATATCCAAACTAAACCTCCCCCACTGCAACTTGAGACCATTACTCCTTGTTCTGTCATCAGGTACCCACTGAGAACAGTCTAGATCCATCCTCTTTGGAACCCCCTTTCAGGTAGTAGAAAGCAGCTATCAAATCCCCCCTCATTCGTCTCTTCTGCAGACTAAACAATCCCAGTTCCCTCAGCCTCTCCTCATAAGATATGTGCTCCAGCCCCCTAATCATTTTTGTTGCCCTCTGCTGGACTCTTTCCAATTTTTCCACATCCTTCTTGTAGTGTGAGGCCCAAAACTGGACACAGTACTACAGATGAGGCCTCACCAATGCCGAATAGAGGAGAATGATCACGTCCCTCGATCTGCTGGCAATGCCCCTACTTATACAGCCCAAAATGCCATTAGCCTTCTTGGCAACAAGGGTACACTGTCCACTCATATCCAGCTTCTCGTCCACTGTAACCCCTAGGTCCTTTTCTGCAGAACTGCTTTCTAGACATTTGGTCCCTAGTCTGTAGCAGTGCATGGGATTCTTCCATCCTAAGTGCAGGACTCTGCACTTGTCCTTGTTGAATCTCATCAGATTTCTTTTGGCCCGATTGTCTAATTTGTCTAGGTCCCTCTGTATGCTATCCTTACCCTCTAGCATATCTACCACTCCTCCCAGTTTAGTGTCATCTGCAAACTTACTGAGGGTGCAGTCCACGCCATCCTCCAGATCATTAATGAAGATATTGAACAAAACCGGCCCCAAGACCAACCCCTTGGGGCACTCCGCTTGATACCGGCTGCCAACTAGACATGGAGTCGTTGATCACTACCCGTTGAGACCAATGATTTAGCCAGCTTTCTAACCACTTTATAGTCCATTCATCCAGCCCATACTTCTTTAACTTGCCGGCTAGAATACTGTGGGAGACTGTATCAAAAGCTTTGCTAAAGTCAAGGAATAACACATCCACTGCTTTCCCCTCATCCACAGAGCCAGTTATTTCATCATAGAAGGCAATTAGGTTAGTCAGGCATGACTTGCCCTTGGTGAATCCATGCTGACTGTTCCTGATCACTTTCCTCTCCTCTAAGTGTTTCATAATTGATTCCTTGAGGACCTGCTCCATGATTTTTCCAGGGACTGAGGTGAGGCTGACTGGCCTGTAGTTCCCCGGATCCTCCTTCTTCCCTTTTTTAAAGATGGGCACTACATTAGCCTTTTTCCAGTCATCTGGGACCTCCCCCGATCGCTATGAGTTTTCAAAGATAATGGCCAATGGTTCTACAATCACATCCACCAACTCCTTTAGCACCCTCGGATGCAGCGCATCCAGGCCCATGGACTTGTGCTCGTCCAGCTTTTCTAAATAGTCCCGAACCACTTCTTTCTCCACAGAGGGCTGGTCACCTCCTCCCCATACTGTGCTGCCACGTGTAGTAGTCTGGGAGCTGACCCTGTTCGTGAAGACAGAAGCAAAAAAAAGCATTGAGGACATTAGCTTTTTCCACATCCTCTGTCACTAGGTTGCCTCCCTCATTCAATAAGGGGCCCACACTTTCCTTGACCTTCTTCTTGTTGCTAACATACCTGAAGAAACCCTTCTTGTTACTCTTAACATCCCTTGCTAGCTGCAACTCCAAGTGCGATTTGGCCTTCCTGATTTCACTCCTGCATGCCTGAGCAATATTTTGATACTCCTTCCTGGTCATTTGTCCAATCTTCCACTTCTTGTAAGCTTCTTTTTTATGTTTAAGATCAGCAAGGATTTCACTGTTAAGCCAAGCTGGTCGCCTGCCATATTTACTATTACTTATGATTGTATCTCACTTTCCATTTTAAGCTTGAATTTTCTTCCCTATTGTGGGGGGGAAATAGAGACTAAGGCATGGATTTTCAAAAGCAATCTGTGTTGGCCCAACTCTGCTATTACTGAAGTCAGGGGCTGTTTTACCATTATCATAATGCCACTATATCAATCTATGGTGTGCCCATATCTTGAATCGTGTATCCAGTTCTGGTTGACGCATCTCAGAAAAGGATATAGCGGAACTGGAAGAGGTTCAGAGAAGGACAACAAAGATGATCTGGGGGTATGGAATGTCTTCCATAAGAGGAGACTAAAAAGATTAGGGCCGCTCAGCTTAGAAAATAGATGACTAATGGGTGGGTATGATAGAATGAAAAAGTGGAAATAGTGAATAGAGAAGTGTTATTTATCTTTTTACATAACACAAAAACTAGGGGTCACCCAATTAAGTTAATAGGCAGTAGGTTTAGTACAAACAAATGGAAATACTTTTTCACACAACGCACAACTAACCTTTAGAACCCATTGGCACTATTGTGAAGGCCAAAAGTATAACTGGGTTGAAAAAAGAACTAGATAAGTTCATGGGGGATGGGGCCATCAATGGCTATTAGCCAAGATGGTCAGGAACACAACCCCCTGCTCTGGGATGACCCTAAATCTGAGTGCCAGAAGCCAGTGGAATCTGTTCTACTACCAGTGGAATGCAGGGGTGGATCATACCTTAATTGCCCTTTTCTGGACACTCTCAGTGGTACCAGCCACTGTCAGAGGATACTGGGCAAGATGGAACAACTTTTACATACCATTGATTTGTATGGTGTGATGGGGTGGTCTAGACCCAAAGACCCCCTGACGGAGGCCGCAGGATCCTGCCACAGCCATCCCAGGAAAGGAGCAGAGTCATCCAAGTGGCTTATAGAGACTGTGCAGGAAAGCAGCCAATCAATGGGAGGCTGCAATGCGATAGCCAAGCAGAGGGTTGCAGGCTAGTATAAAAGGAGCTACAGTGCAGACCCCAGTCAGCTCCTTGCTGGAGCCAGAAGAGTTCAGCTGGGGCTCCTGGCTGACCAAAGGGAACTACAGCACCATGGACAGCTCAGTGCTGGCAGGGACCGGGGAAGCAGGGAATTGTTCCTCGTTGGCTATTGGGCCTGAACATAGAAGAGCCTTGAGGGTAAGGGTGACGCTTTGGTGAAGGCTCAGGCCCTGGGGAAGTGGCCCAGGGAACTGAAAACAGTTTTGTAAAAGGGATGTGGTGGTGCTTGGCTGCTATTTGTAGGGTCCCTTGGCTGGAACCTGGAGTTGTGGGCTGGCCTAGGTCCCTCACCCCACACCCCAGAGGCCACTGGGAAAGTGACCTACAATTGGACAGCGATAACCCCCCAGAAGGCAATCTGAACTACTTAGTGGCCCACCTGAGAGCTGGGGCCAGAAGGGCCCAGAGAGAGTGAAACCATAGCCCCCAGGGAGGAAGCCTGGTGGGCTATGGCCAGATACCAGGACCAGGACTGTCTAAAGACTGCAGATGCACCCAACCAGTAGGGGCACTCATGTAAGGTGAGTGCCATGCTGTTACATATGGACATCGAGTTAAGCCATCTAGTCTGATCTAAGTTAAGCATGTACAAAAGCTGTGTCAGAGATTTAGTCCTGCTTGTGATCACAGGGGGACTTCCAAACAAACTCTTTGGGAAAAGTGGACTTCTTACTGCAATTGGGATCTGGACACAGATGGCTCAGGAGTCTGAGTTTAGGATCTGCAGCTCTCTTCCTTGTCCAGTTGGAGTCTTCCACATATTCTCCAGTGCTAGAAATCTGGTTTTCTGCATGAAACACCGGATCTGTTTCTCCTACCCTGTCCCCCTAGTGCAAGTTCAAGGGGGGTTACAATTCTCCTATTGAACAGTGCTCCACACCGGCCAGTCAGAAGAGCAGGGACCCCAGGCTGGCTAGACTTGATGCCCTGAAGGCAAGGAGTGATAAAGTGTAGAAAGAGAAGGAGAGAAGTAGTAGGATAGTTTAATACACACTGGCAGGGGGTGTGTGGTGGGGTGTCTCAGTCTTTTATAAGAGCCAGGGCATAGCATGATGATCAGGAAGGTGCACATAGGGAGCTGGCTTACCCCAGCCTGGTCTTTCTCCCTACAATCAGGTCTGGCTCAAGTGTAGTCATATTCCAGAGACGGAAGAGCTGGAGTAACCGCTGAAGGTAGAAGGGAGCCAGAGAGAGAGAGTCTCTCTTGTCCTAGCTGTGAGTGACCCACAGACCTGGTTTCCATCACAACCATTACCTCACAAGGGCCTGTTTCTGATGTCCCTCACACTGCTGTAACCTCCTAGATCCCAGTGCAATGACTCGGAGCTGCCATCTCCCACCAGTAATGGGCTTCCAGCCCGCAAGTCTTGCTAGAGGCTCCAGCCCTCACCTTATTTATAGCCCTGTCCAGGCTCTCTGATTGGCTGATCTTCCCCACTGCCCCACCTCCTGCAGCCAATGACAACTGCTGGAGGAGGGAGAAAAGTCCCCCGTTCAGGAGCCCTTCTCCTACCTTCCCCCTCCATCCCTGCCCCACCAGGACACTGCTGGAGATGCCCCTTCCCCAGGTAGGGAAGCTAGAGAGACCCAGGAGCTCCCCCTTACTGTCCTGGAGAGTTGGGGGTAAAAAGCCCCTACAACTGCAGGCGGATCTGAGGTGGGGCTGGGGCACAAAATTGCTGTAGGGACAGGCACATGTGGGGCAGGGATGAAGGGGGCACAGCATTAATTGGAAAGCTTGGGGTCGGGAAGAAGCTGGAAGTTCTGCCGCATCAGGCAGCATTTGATACCAGTCTGTGTCATTTGATCTCAGTCTGGTCCCTCCGGCCCAAGCTCCTCCAGCAGGGCAGAACCCTCTTACTCTGTACTGCCCGCTCTGCGATTGTCTCACACGCTGGGGCAGGCGGCGGGAGTTCAGGGATGAGAACCCCGAACTGCATGAGTAGAAGGGAGAAGTCACAGCCAGCCCCCTCTCCTCCTCTCTCCTCTCCTCCTCCCATCATGGCTGGGCTAGCATAGATGCACTTACCTGTCTAGCACCTCCTGCCAACCACAGCCCTGGCCCTGCGGTGGGCTCTTCTGTCATAACCAAGAGTCCAACACATAGTAGCTCCAGGTCCTTCCAGCTAATCCTTGGCCCTCGTGGTCTCAGGGTTTCCAATTGTCCCTATCTCCATATGACAAGGGCCTCGTGACACCTTCTCCCACCCCCTACAGGGGATTCCAGTCCAGGGACCCTCGGATGAACAGCCATGGTCTGTTCCCTCAGTCACCTTGTCACTGTCCCCCCACTCTCCTCCCTACCTCTTGCCTTCCTTTCGGCCTCCTGCCCAGCCCCTTTCTGGGCTCTTTGCAATGATCAGCACCTCCCAGGGCTTCTCCCCAGAGGTCCAGTTCCTGCCCGTATGTTGGGGCAGCTGCAGGACTTGCTCCAATCCTGTCTCTTCCAAGTATTTCCCCCAACCGTGGGCATCGTCCTCATCCTCGCTCCTTCCTCTTCCATGACAAGGGAGGAACTGCCGAGATCTCTCCTCTCTTCCTGCCACTCCTTCCTCTCCTCATAGCACCTCCCAGCTCCTCCCGGGCCTTCATCTTGAATGAAGCCAGACCTACCCTCTGAGTACAGTCAGGTGGGTTAATCGGCTTCTCAGACCCACATTAATCCTTTCACCACCACCCCGGCACATCAGGATATCACCTTCTCAACAAAGTGTCAGGAGCTAGAGGCTGATATTGTGCTTCGGGGGGGGGGGGGGGGGGGGGCCCTTGTGTATTTTGCACTTCTGGAGCTGGCAAGGGCAGTTACTCCTCTCGTATGGGAGTATAAATGAGATTCAAATCAGGTCCTGCAAGCCAGGCTTTCGGAAGAGCTCAGCAGCTGCCACGGGTCTCAGCAAGCGCTACTGGGTGCTGGGCCCTTTTTGAAAACCTGCCCATTTCAAACGGGTGCCTGAATGGGATTGAGGCCCAGGGCAGGTGTCCCACCCAGGTACTGTGGTTTGGTAGGAGATGCTCCCAGCTCTCCAGGTTCCTTGCTCACAGGTCTTAGAATCATAGAATATCAGGGTTGGAAGGGACCTCAGGAGGTATCTAGTCCCACCCCCTGCTCAAAGCAGGACCAATCCCCAACTAAATCATCCCAGCCAGGGCTTTGTCAAGCCGGGCCTTAAAAACCTCTAAGGAAGAAGATTCCACCACCTCCCTAGGTAACGCATTCCAGTGCTTCACCACCCTCCTAGTGAAATAGTGTTTCCTAATATCCAACCTAGACCTCCCCCACTGCAACTTGAGACCATTACTCCTTGTTCTGTCATCTGCTACTACTGAGAACAGCCGAGCTCCATCCTCTTTGGAACCCCCCTTCAGATAGTTGAAAGCAGCTATCAAATCCCCCCTCATTCTTCTCTTCTGCAGACTAAATAACCCCAGTTCCCTCAGCCTTTCCTCATAAGTCGTGCCCCAGCCCCCTAATCATTTTTGTTGCCCTCCGCTGGATTCTCTCCAATTTGTCCACATCCTCCTTGTAAAAAGCAACAGAGGGTCCTGTGGCACCTTTGAGACTAACAGAAGTATTGGGAGCATAAGCTTTCGTGGGTAAGAACCTCACTTCTTCAGATGCAAGACTCCTTGTAGTGTGGGGCCCAAAACTGGACACAGTACTCCAGATGTGGCCACATCAGTGCCGAATAGAGGGGAATAATCACTTCCCTCGACCTGCTGGCAATGCCCCCACTAATACAGCCCAATATGCCGTTAGCCTTCTTGGCAACAAGGGCACACTGTCGACTCATATCCAGCTGCTCGTCCACTGTAATCCCCAGCAGGGCCTGTGCAACCTGCTAGGCGACCTAGGCGGTCGCCTAGGGTGCTAGCATTTGGGGGGCGGCATTTTCTTCGGCGGCGACCACAGCGGCCGGATCTTCAGCCGCCCCGGTCGGCAGCGGCATTTAGGCGGAGGGAGCTGGGGCAGGGGGGCACGGGGAGGGCCGCCTGCAGCAAGTGGGGGGGGGCGGCACGCAGGGGAACTCCCCGCCCCAATTCACCTCTGCTCCGCCTCCTTCTCTGAGCACTCTGCTTCTCTCCCTCCCAGGATTGCGGCACCAAACAGCTGATTGCCGCCGCAAGCGTGGGAGGCGGGAGAAGTGGAGCAGCGACGGCGTGCTCAGGGAGGAGGCGGAGCAGAGGTGAGCTGGGGTGGGGAGCTGCCACACAGCTCCCCGGGCAGGGGGGGAACTGCCATGTGGGGGCACCTCAGGGTGGAAAGGGGGGTGAGGAGCTGCCGCGGGGGGGGGTGCCTCAGGGCAGAGGGGGGTTAGCTGCCGCAAGGGGGGTTCCTCAGGGCGGGGGGAGCGGGGAGCTGCCGCAGGGCTCGGGGGGGGGAGAGCACAAGGTGGAAGTTTTGCCTAGGGTGCGAAATATCCTTGCACCGTCCCTGATCCCCAGGTCCTTTTCTGCAGAACTGCTGCTTAGCCAGTCAGTCCCCAGCCTGTAGCGGTGCATGGGATTCTTCAATCCTAAATGCAGGACGCTGCACTTGTCCTTGTTGAACCTCATCAGATTTCTTTTGGCCCAATCCTCTAATTTGTCTAGGTCCCTCTGTATCCTATCCCTACCATCCAGCGTATCTACCACTCCTCCCAGTTTAGTGTCATCTGCAAAGTTGCTGAGAGTGCAATTAATTCCTTCATCCAGATCATTACTAAAGTTGTTGAACAAAACCAGCCCCAGGACCAGCCCCTGGGGTACTCGGCTTGATCAAGGAATGTCAGGGCTGAAGAGGACACTCTATATTTCTCACGATCTTAGGGGGGCTGGGCTCTGTTCTATACCCTTTCCCCTGTGCTCCAGGAAAAGGCATTCTTCCCCCACCCCACCAGCCGGGAAACTGGACTCTTCCCTCTGCTGACTGAACCTGGTGCTGTCTCTTGCCTCAGTTATCTTTGTGCCCCAGCTCTTTGTAGACAGTTTGACAGGGATGGAGGCTGCTGCCAGAGCACACAGAACTATCTTAAGAGTCTGTATCTGGCCTCCCCTCTCCTCCCAGGAGAAACATCCTTCCCCTCATCTGAATGCTGGGTTCCACCCCCCTCTGCCCCATGGTTGTACCTATGACCCCCACTACTATGGGTGGGAAGGGAGCAGCATTCCAACAGTGCACAGTCCAGCAGAAGGAACGGAGAATCCTGCATCCAGCTGAAGATACAGAGGGGATTGTAAGCAATCTCAGCACAGTGTAACTCTTCAGCTGGAATCTGGCCAGGGCTGGGACCTCAATGTGATATCTTGATAGTCTAGCCCCAGCCTGGCCCCTCAGTGCCCTGCTGGGGAATAGTTCTACACTGAGTCAGCGCAAAGAGCGAAATCTAATGTATTTCATCTGCAGCATCACACACATGCCACTGCAGGCAGCTGATAGCACAATCCACCTCGGGAGATCTCTTTATTAGAGAGTAGGGGCTTGCTCCTTTGCTCATTAAAGCTCACGTTGACAGCAGTGGTGCGGGATCAGACATGAAAATAAATTTCCATTTAATAATCAAACCTATTTCTTAGATAGCGGTTCTCAGCAGAGACAAAAGCACTTCACCATCTTTTATGTACTTACCCTCACAGGACCTCTGTGAGGTCGAAAGTATCATTCTCCCCATTGTACAGATGGGGAACTGAGGCACAGGGAAGCTAAGTGGCTTGGCCAAGGTCACACAGGAAGTTTGTGGCCAAGCAGGGAATTAAACCAAGGTTCTCTAAGTCCTGGGCTAGTGCCCTGGATCATCCTTCCTCTTTTAGCAGCCATCAACGTGACCTTTAGTTATCCAGCAGCGTTATCCAGTGTTATCTAGCAGTGTTATCCAGAGTCACTCACACTACACACTACCCTTCCATAATTCTAGCTACAGCTGGAAAAATACTCCAAAATATTTCCTATGAATATTCATTTGAATTTGCAAAGGGAGTTGCTTCAGCTATATTCACACTCACTTCATGTTCACTTCCTGTGAATCTTCTAGCCAACAACTTTACTGGCAGCGATCTTCACAGAGTCAGCAAATTTTAAGAACTGTTTTTAAAAAAATATTTGTTGAAAGCAAATCTGGAATTTATAGAAATGAGTATTCAATCCAAAAACCTGATTCTAAGAGTTAGGCTCATCCAGTTAGCCAGCGGGAACATACCATGTGTGTTGTGTGTCCAGTCAAACAATGCATATTTAAATGGCTTTGGGAAAAGAAACCAAACATCTTTAAAACTATTAAAAGAACCAATGCTTAAATAAAAATGCAGGAATAGCAAAATAAATTGAGGCTGATTTGAAACCCTTTATCAAGTCTCCTAAGCTAAATGCTATGGCCAGTGTTGTACTATAAGTACTAAAAACAATAGATATTTTGTCTACACTACTTGTAGGTCTAGAGATGTGAAGCCGATGCTGCTCACCTGGCCTAGTGGATAGAGCAGGGGACCTGGGTTCTCTCTCACACTTGGCCACTAGCATCCTGGATGACCTTGCCCAAGTCGTTTTAACCTCTCTGTGCCTCAGTTTCCCCAATCTGTAAAACGGGGATAATGCTAGTGACTCTCCTTTGTAAAGCACTGAGATCTACTGAAGAAAAGTGTTCTCAAAAATCTAGGAATTATTATTTCTTCACTCCCTGCTCAACAAACCCTTTTAACTCGACTTTTCAATGCACTCAGATGAGCCTGAGACTTTATTCTTCTTTCGGCTCCCCAACCTAGGCCAACTGCCTTTTTATTTTTATTTTCCACAAGGGGGCTTCTAGAACCAACATCCTGAACATCCTTGGTAACAGAATGATGCCAGCATAATATTCCATGACACTCACCCATTCAACTTCAGTCTCCCACCCAAATATAGATCATGCAATCCACCTATCCCAGCCTAACTTTTCAGACAAGAGAAAATCCCAGGGTGGGAACTGCTCTTTTGCCTCCTGGCCCCAAATACACAAAATACCAGAAAAGCTTCAAGAATTTCAGCTTTCTGTGTGTGATGTGCAAGTTTTGGGGCTCAGGAAGTGCAGGCAACTGTCACTAAAGGCAATGGAAGTGAACTCCTGGTTCCACTGAAGTTAATGGCACACAAAAAAGCATTGATTTCAATGGGCACAGCAGTTCAAACTCTGTGGTTTGCTGCTTGCATATAACTGGGAGCAAAATTTGGCTTTGACTTCCCAAACAAGCTAGAGGGAAAACTAAGAGTGACCAACATCGGCGTTAAAGGGACGCAGCTGGGAATTGAAGGCCAATTATTTGACATGTCCTTCTCTCCAGAAATGTTACTTCCTGTTTTAATGCATCCTCAGTACAGCTAAATACCTGCAACCTCAAAAACAAGGGATGCATTGGTGTTAAACGTTTCTGTTGCCAAAACCAGGACACTGCAGTCAGTGGGTTCCAGGCTCATTCATGTGGGTTTTGTGCCATCCCTCCAGTCTCAGTGTGCCTTCTGTCTTCTTGTGAATCAACTGGGGTTGAAACTGACAAGATGCATCTACACTATGAAGTGAATGGCAAACAGGAGACTTACTCATTTCAGTTCCCCACTAGTTCCCAAGAACAGAGCTGGAGAAAGCTTTTGCTTCCTGTAAAGGGAATCTTTTAAAACAGAGAATTGACAGATGTTAGCCCTGTTCTCTCTGGGATATTCTTATGGGGAAGCCCTATAGAATTTAACCTCGAGAAGGTTCTGCAAAAATTAACTAGGTGGTTTATAGAAATAAGTTTCCAATTTAATGTAATTTGGTTGCGAATGATACAGTATTTATAGGGTTTTTTAAAGCCATGCTATAGAATACTGCAGCAGTGAATAAAATTCTATAGGATGGTTCAGAATACTCATTGAAAGGTTAAACTTTATTAAATTTGATAGGACTTTCCCAAAAGCATTTGATTACTGTAGCACAGAGAGCCAGGTTCAAAGGGTTAATTGGTGGACACTGCAGGTTTTCATTTTCCAGAGAATAAGTAGGATTCTAGATCAGCAAGATTTGAAAGTCCAGTACACTAATTCTATAGCAAAAAAAAAAAAAAAAGGCAGCGTAGTCTAGTGGTCTGAGTGCAGGACTGGGTATCAGGACCTCTTGACTTGTTTACTCCTGCTATGATCTCAGCCAAGACTTTTATCTGCTCTGCCTTTAAGATGGGAATATTTATCTCACGGGGGGAGGGGAGGGGGGGGAGGGGTTGTAGGAATTAATTCTGGAACTGACCCCAAGCCACATAAACCCAAATCTGAGCTTCCCCAAAGATCAGTGGCATTCAGAGCCATGGTTTCAATGTGGGCCTATCTCCAATTACTCCATGTTTATAAGTGCTCAGTGTTCCTATGAAACTGGTGTCCATACATTTTGAATTGTACTATTATCTCCCCATGTGCTCTCCTTTTACATAAACACGTCAGTTCAGTCCCCATCACTAGAACCCCTCATGACTGATCTCCTCTGGACTGTTAACAAATCAAAAACATGCCATTAATAAAATCCCAAATGTGAAACTCTACCTGCCATCTGTGTGATGAATCTAGCCCATAATTTCTCAAATCAAATCCCTCTGTGGAAGAAACAGCTGTTCACAGAACAATTTGTCTGTGGATCTAGAGTAAATCAAAAATGAACTACCCAGAAGCTAAATTTTAAGCCCATTCTAATTGAAAAGACATTCCTGTTGCTAGACAAAGTTTACTACTGTCCAACTTTTATACCCATAGCAATGGATCGGTGGTGCCATTTTTAAACACTCACTAAGCAGCTGTCTCCTGGATGCTTTGCACACTTACTGAAATAAACCATAAAGTGGGGCTGTGACCCCCACAAAACGGTAAACAAAATGCTATTGTTATACATCAACGTTTCTGCAGTTACTCAGTATCCCCACATCAGCTCTTTTCGCAGGAAGTTTCTTTAAAATTGAGAGTTTTGCACCAAAAAGAAATATAGAGTAAGAACTGCACTGGGTCAACGGGTAAGCTGAGTCAGCAGCCCTCAGCAACATGATGCATCAATAAGATAAATCAGCAGCCCTGCCAAAATTGCTACCGAACGTTTACATGTGCAATGCAACCGATGCATCAAAAGCTCTCCCTTGGCTCCACTGTAGAGGGTTAAGAGACTTAGGAGTGAGAGTCTGATGATTTATCTCTTACAATTAGAGAGTAATTAGTTATATGGTTTAGAATCTGAGGGTCTCTTTTGGTAATAATTTCTGTGGCTAAATGTTTTCCAGCCAAGAGGAGGAAATTATGAACTGAACTCATCACAAGCATTGTGTTGCCTTTCACAAATCCAGTACAATACTCCCCTTTTGGATGGGGAAACTAAACCGTTTGATATGAAGAAAGCTACCAGGGCTGGGTTTTTTAGAGGTTAATGGGAATGCAGACAGATTGCTGCTTACAAGTTTTTTTGTTTTGTTTTGTTTTTTGGGGGAATCACGGATTTGTGTTAAAGAGGTGGGTCCTTCTCTTGGATACAATCTCTTCCGGTCAGACGTTCCATAGCTGGTGTCCCAGTGCTGACACTGAGATTGCCTGATACTGGAGTGGCTGAAGTGTATTGGAGTATAGCTGTATTGGTGGTCCATGGAACGCGATGGGTCTTAGCCCTTTAATGGACTTGTAGATTGGGGTTGATTTCAGTGAAGTCATGGTGTGCACAGAGCATCAGTGCTGAGTGAGCCACATTAGTCTAACACAGAGGTAACTAATGTGTGGATCACAGTGGCAAGGTCCAAGGGCCACTGCCTTCTCACCAGCTAAGGATGGCCAAAAACGTTTTTGTTCATTGATGCAATCGGTTTGGAGGTCACTCTGTCAATTGCAGGTAAAGCCACCTTTGTGACCTACCCTCCACCTCTTTTCACTCATGTGAGCACAAGAAGGAAAAAACTTCTTGAAAAATCGGCAGCAGTTTCACCATGCATCTATTGTGACATAACAAGTATGAGCTAAAACCTCAGATGGGGTAAATCCAGGTTCTTGTAGTACCCTCATCATAGTATCAGACCAGCTTCTGTCTGAAGTCACACTGATTTACACTAGCTCCAGATATGGCCTATGCTCCCTAAGAACCTAGATCACACAAGTTCCATGATCTGATGGGCAGGATCCCCTGGGAGAATAACATGAGGGGGAAAGGAGTCCAGGAGAGCTGGCTGTATTTTAAAGAATCCTTATTGAGGTTGCAGGAAAAAACCATCCCGATGTGTAGAAAGAACAGTAAATATGGCAGGCGACCAGCTTGGCTTAACAGTGAAACCCTTCTTGATCTTAAACGCAAAAAAGAAGCTTACAAGAAGTGGAAGATTGGACAAATGACCAGGGAGGAGTATAAAAATATCGCTCAGGCATGCAGGAGTGAAATCAGGAAGGCCAAATCACACTTGGAGTGCAGCTAGCAAGAGATGTTAAGAGTAACAAGAAGGGTTTCTTCAGGTATGTTAGCAACAAGAAGAAAGTCAAGGAAAGTGTGGGCCCCTTACTGAATGAGGGAGGCAACCTAGTAACAGAGGATGTGGAAAAAGCTAATGTACTCAATGATTTTTTTGCCCCTGTCTTCACAAACAAGGTCAGCTCCCAGACTGCTGCACTGGGCAGCACAGTATGGAGAGGAGGTGACCAGCCCTCTGTGGAGAAAGAAGTGGTTCGGGACTATTTAGAACAGCTGGACGAGCACAAGTCCATGGGGCCGGATGCGCTGCATCCGAGGGTGCTAAAGGAGTTGGCAGATGTGATTACAGAGCCATTGGCCATTATCTTTGAAAACTCATGGTGATCGGGGGAGGTCCCGGATGACTGGAAAAAGGCTAATGTAGTGCCCATCTTTTAAAAAGGGAAGAAGGAGGATCCGGGGAACTACAGGCCAGTCAGCCTCACCTCAGTCCCTGGAAAAATCATGGAGCAGGTCCTCAAGGAATCAATTTTGAAGCACTTAGAGGAGAGGAAAGTGATCAGGAACAGTCAGCATGGATTCACCAAGGGCAAGTCATGCCTGACTAACCTAATTGCCGTCTATGATGAGATAACTGGCTCTGAGGATGAGGGGAAAGCAGTGGATGTGTTATTCCTTGACTTTAGCAAAGCTTTTGATACGATCTCCCACAGTATTCTTGCCAGCAAGAAAAAGAAGTATGGGCTGGATGAATGGACTATAAGGTGGATAGAAAGCTGGCTAGATCGTTGGGCTCAACGGGTAGTGATCAACGGCTCCATGTCTAGTTGGCAGTCGGTTTCAAGTGGAGTGCCCCAGGGGTCGGTCCTGGGGCCGGTTTTGTTCAATATCTTCATTAATGATCTGAAGGATGGCGTGGACTGCACCCTCAGTAAATTTGCAGATGACACTAAACTGGGAGGAGTGGTAGATACGCTGGAGGGTAGGGATAGAGGGACCTAGACAAATTAGAGGATTGGGCCAAAAGAAACCTGATGACGTTCAACAAGGAAAAGTGCAGAGTCCTGCACTTAGGATGGAAGAATCCCATGCACTGTTACAGACTAGGGACCGAAGGGCTAGGAAGCAGTTCTGCAGAAAAGGACCTAGGGGTTATAGTGGACGAGAAGCTGGATATAAGTCAACAGTGTGCCCTTGTTGCCAAGAAGGCTAACGGCATTTTGGGCTGTATAAGTAGGGGCATTGCCAGCAAATCGAGGGACGTGGTCATTCCCCTCTATTCGACATTGGTGAGGCCTCATCTGGAGTACTGTGTCCAGTTTTGGGCCCCACACTACAAGAAGGATGTGGAAAAATTGGAAAGAGTCCAGCGGAGGGCAACAAAAATGATTAGGGGGCTGGAGCACATGACTTATGAGGAGAGGCTGAGGGAACTAGGATTGTTTAGTCTGCAGAAGAGAAGAATGAGGGGGGATTTGATAGCTGCTTTCAACTACCTGAAAGGGGGTTCCAAAGAGGATGGATCTAGACTGTTCTCAGTGGTACCTGATGACAGAACAAGGAGTAATGGTCTCAAGTTGCAGTTGGGGAGATTTAGGTTGGATATTAGGAAAAACTTTTTCCCTAGGAGGGTGGTGAAGCACTGGAATGGGTTACTTAGGGAGGTGGTGGAATCTCCTTCCTTAGAGATTTTTAAGGTCAGGCTTGACAAAGCCCTGGCTGGGATGATTTAGTTGGGAATTGGTCCTGCTTTGAGCAGGGGGTTGGACTAGATGACCTCCTGAGGTCCCTTCCAACCCTGATATTCTATGATTCTATGATCTATGTAGTCACCACACTGGCCCTTTCTCATCCACAGTTTTCATTCAAGTGAGCGGACACGACAGCAGGGGACCATGTGGATCATCTGATGTGACCCAGGTCAAACGATATTAAATCACATGCGGGGAACTCCCATCTGGCCATGGCAGTAATTAGCGCCAAATTGATCTTTGGTCTTTCAGCTGCCTTTAGCACTGTTGATCATAAAGTGCTGCTGGCTGGGACATAAGACCTGGCACGAGTGCACGGAACAGCATTCTGTTGTCTCTGCTAAATCATGACCAAATATTACAGCTGTAAAAGCCCATTGAATTCAATGAGAATGCACAACTATAGCTGAAAACAGAATCGGGTTCATTGAGTATAGATCAAGCCCAAATATGCTCAAAGCACCCATTCAATTCAATTGGGGGGTTCATGTGCGCATATGATGGTAGCATTTGTCAATACTTGAGATGCAGAGAGTCCCAAGAATGGAAAGACAAGTTTTGCCATTCAGTGAAGCAAACGTTGAAGGAAAAATTCACACTGCTAAAGGGAGGTCAATTGTCACAATGGAGGGAGAGAAGCAGAAAGAAAGAAGAAAGAAGTCAGCACTTGGAGGTAGATTCTAGCATCCAGGAGACAGTGCCTGAGCAACATTAAGAAATAACTTCTGACTAGAAGTAGCAAACCGCCAACATGAATGACCAGGGAAATGCAGGGAATGATAAAGGAAAAAAGAAGTGTAAATGAGACACTAACCTTACAAATGAGACACTAACTTTGTGTTGCTTCTGGAATACTAGAAATGGCACCACCCGCGAAAGTGAAACTAGGACTACACAAGCTGTGAAGACAAAGGACTTTACAGCTATATTCAAGAGTGATCTTTTTGAGGAAAGCCATATGCTTCTGAGAAGCAGATAGAACCAGAATTCTCAATCGCTTCTTTACATCTGCATTCACCAGGGAGAACTGAAGAAACAGGAATGATTCAGATGCATGCAGAGGGGGGAGGAGACATAACTAAAAACCGAGGAAGACACCAGAACAGACAGAAAGGAGTTAGATCAACCAAAAAACAGAGATAGCTCCAGGACTTGACAGTAAAGTATCCTGGAAGAAATTATAACCAAGCCATTAGTAGACATTTGGTGTCTGTGAAACTTTGCAGACAACGTGCCTAGAGAGTAGAGAGAAACTAACCTCACACCCTGTTTTTAAGACGGGATCAAGGGTGTAACCAGGAAAATAGAGCCCTGCACAGAAAGGTTAGCAGATGTTTTTAAATGAACTAATTAGCTGATTTTGCTATCTGCCTATTGGGAAACCAGCAGAGTGTTTGATTAATTAAATGCAGATTTAACTTTTTTTGAGACAGACTTTCCTACCAGAACAAACCTGGAAAGAAAGAGAACATTTATCTCCAATAAAATTATATTTGGCCAGCTTTATTCTGCAAGCCTACTGCTGTTATTGAAGACACCTGGGTTTTAATGTTCTCACAGCACAGCTTCACCTTCTGCTAGAGCCTGCAGTGAAGTCAGAATCCTGTGACGATGATGACATCAGATTGTTGCTGTGGCAACAACAGCCATGTCACTAATTCAACATTGTTGTGTCACCACGGCTTCAAAGAAGGGCAAGAGGTCTGTGACGGAACCAGCTCTTGTTTAAACTAGGGCACTTTGTGAACAAATGGGTGAAACAATAGCTGAAAGGTAAAACAATTGCAACTAATTGGAGAGACTTGAACATTTTTAATCCTTATCCCCTCTCTAAAATGAATTAAATGCCTGTGAAAGGTACCAGAATGACAACACTGGGGGAATGAAGTCTTCTCTTTCATGCATCACAGTGTGAGAACTGTTCCTAGTTCATTTCACCAACCCAACTGATCCTACGTTATAACAGAAGGGTCCAGTGGTAACCCCTTAGAAATCCACCTGTCTCTATCATTGGATCTTTCTGTCAGTCAGTTTCTGTATCAAACACAAAATGGTGCTAGTCACAGCTCCGGAGGATTTTCTCTAACACTGAGCATGCCAGTCTAGAGTTAAAGACCTGATTGGAAATCCCTGTCCCCATAGAGATGGCGCATGGAGAGAAGATTAAAATTACACAACTAAAAATGTAGGGTCCACCTGATTTTTTGTTTTGCATGGATCGGATATGTGACTTCATTGTTCATCTTCTTTAAGGACTTAGCAAGAGATGGAACAAGGTAGTGCCGCATGGTGCAGCAAACATCAAAGCAATCTGGTGGAATGATGTTACTGCAGGAGACAGTCCCTTCTTCCTCCGTTTGTTTCTCTTGACTTTTTCCTCTTTGTGTCGTACCACTCCAGCCCAAATGGCAAGAGATGTGTGGGGTCTCAGTAGTAAACTCCACATTGCTTCTTCAAGCTGATTGTGCCAGGTTGGTGCCAGGCTTTGATCATTTTCATTTATGATGGTTGTTTTTCATGTACATGCCAGCAGTGCTCATACTGCTGAAATGAAATTGCCAGATATTGATGGCCATCTGTGTTCGAACCTCCCACTACCAGTAGGTGGTCTAATTAAGATAGCAGGTGGTGCTGCTTTCTCATAGCACACCCTGGTGCATTGGGATCCATGGCAATGTGCTTTTTGACTAGACTCCACCATACATTGCCCATACCCATTCTAAAACTTGTAATCAAAGCAATGGATGATTTACTAGAGCAAGCTGTTATAAAGTGTTGGTCTAATTATGTTGATACAGGAGCATATTTACTAAACTTATTAGCATGTGACATGTTGTTTACCAGTCTGAGCATGGAAAAAGTGGACTCAGACTCAGACTGAAGATGTCTTCTCTGATAGCCAGTGAATGTCTTGGCTCTGCTCACCATAATGTTGGCAAATATGCCAGAGCTATTCCTGGTGCCAATCCTTCAGTCATCTGTATTTTTAATAAGTGCATTCTCAATGGAAAAGTTTGTCAAACATACTGTGAACATCATTTCAATGATACTGGTCTTTGACTTCCCTCAGAGTTTATTAAATGGTGAAATATGTTTTGAAGAAGGTCTCTAAATTCTCTGGGGCAAGGGCTGTTTATACGTTTGTACAGCAGCCTAACAAAATGGGGTCCCGATCTCTGTTATAGCCTCTGAATACTACTGGATTTGAAATCAATAACAATGGGTAGGTATTCATAACTACTTATTACTAGCTAGATCAATGTAATAAAAGGCAATTTATGATTAGTTCAGTCAAACTGTACACTGAAAAAAGAACGGTACTAGCCTTGCAATGTCATCAGCAACATACAAGAGACAAGACTCAGTATTCTTTCCACAGGGTCATTAGCATGAGCATCTTGACCAGCCTTGGAAAGGCATCTCACTCATGTAGCAGCAGATCCAGTCCATTCATCCAGAAGTGACATATTTGTTAGGCTGGGAGTTTCAGAAGGTACCACTCCCTATTACAGCTGAAAGAAAAATGACATAAGAGCAGCCACTGGGGCTAGAGAAATGAGACAGTCCAACAGCCAGAAACAGAGAGAACATGAAGCATAGAAACATGGTGAAATATGGTATCTATTAAATAAAAGGCATGTGCAATATATTTTAAAATCTAATCCATAAAAGGGAGTGCTCAACTGTCCTAATTTCTTTCAAAGCTTTGTGCTTAAAAGTATGTATTTAACATAAGTCAGGTTTTTCCAGTGCCAAAAGCAAAAAGTGACATCGTTTCCAGATGTAGCTTTTAGCAGATCACGTCTTGAGTAATTAAGTGCTGTCAGATCTGAGAGGGCTAGTAATTGAAGATGTATAGAATCCAACTTATCACCAAACGAGACTTGACACTGGGGAGAAAGTGCAAATAAGATTCTTCTAGCACAAGTCTTTTTGTTCTGGCAATGAGCTTTGAGGTGTAGACAAGAAAACTTTTATTTCCCTTTAAAATGGAAAAGTTCTAGTGGAAAAAGTTCCCAGGAACTTTGGTTACGTGTGCTGAATTATTTAGCTCTTTACGTTCCTATGTTTGCTGTTATCTGCAGTTGGAAAAAACACACACAAATAATGTACTGCATCTAACCTGCCCTACTTAGTCAGAGGAGACAGACAGTTTGACTCCAGAGCTGAACGTCAGCTGTTTGGATTCAGCTCTGCAATGCTCAGAATAGTTTATACCACAGTCTAAACTGAGCCATCAGCAATAGGATCTCCAGCCCCTGAAATGTCAGGAGATCAAGTTCACTCCAGGCAGGAGCTGAATTTTCAATCCAGGAGGCTGCATCGTTGTCTAAAGCTCACGATTATTCAGGTGAGTTGGTTTACTAACATGTCAACAAACAAGATTTGTCCTCCTAAATTTAATTTGTACTTTGGATTCTTCTTGCCATCTGTAAATAATATCTGCTTAGAGCAACATTTTAAGAGACCCATTTTCAGTTTGCTAGGACTGTCCAAAAGCCCTCAACTGCACCAGCCCAGCTAGTGGGTGATGTTTTCCCCTGTGCTGGTGTGGATACAAGCAAAGAGAGAGGTTGCAGGTGGGATGCGCTGGCAGGTGAGATGCTGACCTAGAAGTCCCTGAATGCTAGGTGAGTAGCCTAGCTAACATACTCTATAGGGGTCATGGTCAGTGAGACAGAGGATATCGCTAGACTCCAGCCCCTTGCATATCTGCTGACATCTACCAATAGACACCAGTGTTGAAATCCTGTCCCCATTGAATTCAGTGACAAACTTCCCAGTAAAAAGCAACAGAGGGTCCCGTGGCACCTTTAAGACTAACAGAAATATTGGGAGCATAAGCTTTCGTGGGTAAGAACCTCACTTCTTCAGATGCAAGTGAGGTTCTTACCCACGAAAGCTTATGCTCCCAATACTTCTGTTAGTCTTAAAGGTGCCACAGGACCCTCTGTTGCTTTTTACAGATTCAGACTAACACGGCTACCCCTCTGAAACTTCCCAGTGACTCCAATAGGGCCATGATTTCACCCGCGGGAGAGCACATTTTGCTCCATTCTATAGAAGCACCCAGGACTGCACGGCCCCCAGACCTCCATGCTCCACTCCACTCGTACCTGTCCTGCGAAGTAAGGTAGCTCACGGAACTGCTGCTTGACCACATCTTCCCAAAACAAGTTCACTGTGGTGAAATACAGCCCATAAAACATCGCTCTATCTGCTTGAACACAGCCACGCTAATAGCCAGCAGCAAGAAAATAAACTCTTCAGCTCTGCACAGCTGTTGTCTCTACCACACCTTTATTTTATCACAGCAGACCCCAGCTGCCATATAGTAGCCAAAAAGGGGGTGGGGGGGGAGGAGATGAAAGAATAATCTATTTTTCTTGTTGTATTGTCACTTTAAGTGCCGTTTCTAAAGCTAATGAATAAATAAAACAGAAATACATGGAAATCACTGGGTTTCTGGTAAATCTTGAAAGTAAAAGTTACAGTTCAGTTACCGGATATGAACTTCAAGTAGTGATCTGCAGACAGTCTGCTCAGGGATATCAGTCCTGTATACAAACACAAAGCCAGTTTGCAACATGTTTATTTACCTTCAGCATGATTTAGTATGTACAGGTGTAATGGGGCAAATACAAAAACTGTAGCAGAACCAGATAGAGCTCAGTGATTTATTATATTGAAAGGATGGCATATAGCAGAAGCACGCAAACCAGTTTGTGTTACACCTGCTGACACACTGGATTTAACGTAGTGAGCCATATTCCAGGTTATGCAAGACTGCGGCCCAAAAGAAAAGGCTGTTGTGAAAAGGAGAGACCTTTATGGGGTCTGGGAGAATATTATGGGACGCATGCTTAACTGGTGTAAATTGTCATTGAAGTCAACAGAGCTATGCCAATTTACACCAGCTCAGATCTGCCTTCAGATTCCTACGTGGCTATTTTTCACTTCTTTTTTCTCTCTTCACATGCCAACAAGTGGTGGGCGATCAAACAATGTGCATCCTTCATACCGCTAGAATGTTATGGCTAGTTATAATAACTAGAGACTGACTGTTCACCTGACAATCAACTTCTTTATGTTTACCCAAATGCCACCAGGTATGCTGAGAGTTAGATATGGATAACAGGGTTCAGGTAAGAGGGGGAATTTTCAGTGTCATTAACATGCTTTTGGGGGTTGCCCTTTTTCAGATAACTCAGAGATGTGGGTAACTGAGGTTCTCCAGATCATTTAGGTCTCACTATATAACTTTGTGGGATGCTAATAATCTCCTTGGAGATGTTTTAGTTTCCTTTATTATTCAAATGATCTATCAAACTTGTGTCCTCATTAAAAAGCTTATGATGCTTTTTTCACGACTTGGTAAGTAGCTTGAGAATCCTAAACAGACTGCAGTTATAATATATATATTATGCTGTAGTGAGCTGGTGTGGCTCCCCGCCGCCCCGGAGGGGGAAGAGCCCATCCGGAGGCCGGAGTGGGCGGAGCTAGGGAGCTCTGAGCCCGCCCCTCAGGGGGTCAGGCGGCGACCCGGAAGTACAAAGGCTTGCCCTCAGAGCTCAGTCAGGCCCCAGCCGCCGGAAAGACCAGACGTCTCCAGCCTAGCTTGGGGCTGGGAAACCTCCGCGGCCGGGGCGGCCGCCAGGAGCCGCTGGACCTGCCCCCAGGAGCCGCTGGACCTGCCCTGCGCCCGCTACCCGGAGGAGCCGCCGGGCCTGCCCTGCATCCGCTACCCGGAGGAGCCACCGGGCCTGCCCTGCGCCCGCTACCCGGAGGAGCCGCCGGGCCTG
>NW_020664487.1:12670745-12671963 GCF_002925995.2 Terrapene triunguis | reverse complement strand
GCCCCGCGCCCGCTACCCGGAGGAGCCGCCGGGCCTGCCCTGCGCCCGCTACCCAGAGGAGCCGCCAGGCCTGCCCTGCGCCCGCTACCTGGAGGAGCCGCCAGGCCTGCCCTGTGCCCGCTACCCGGAGGAACCGCCAGGCCTGCCCTGCGCCCGCTACCCGGAGGGGCCGCCGGGCCTGCCCTGCGCCCGATACCCAGAGGAGCTGCAGGACTTGTCGAACGATCCCTGGCCTGACGAACCCATGGTCCAGGATCTCCCCGAGGCCGACACCAGCCCCCAGGTAGGCCCCGAGGGGGAGTGTGGAAGTGGCCCGGGGGCAGCCAACCCCAGTCTGGCTGCACCACTGCCAGAACCTATGTCGGTGTGTTGTGGCCAGGATCCCCACTGACAGCAGCGGGTATCTGCCGCTGCTAGGGCCCCGGGCTGGGACGCAGTGGAGTGGGAGGGCCTGCATCCCCCCTGCCACCCACTCCTTGGGTGGCCGTCTCCCCCTCTCCCTGCCCTGAAGAGGCTGGGACCTCTTGTTTGTTGCTCAGCCCTGACTGAGGGTCTGAGCTTCTGACTCAGCGTTTGTTGCCCCGCCCTGACCTAGGGCCTGGGCTAAATACTCTTGTTTGTTGCTCAGCCCGACTGAGGGCTTGAGCCCTGACATAACATTGGTGCCCCGCCCGCCGCCAGGGTCGGGCTTCCTGTGTCTTCCAGAACCACAAGGGCTGCTGAGGGAGACCCTGCGGCCGGACGAAGTACCCCAGCCCCAGTGGTGTAGTGAGCTGGTGCGGCTCCCCGCCGCCCGGAGAGGGTCGAGCCCCGGCAAACCCTTGTACATATGCCTACCTAAATTCCCCGACATGTCCGACTGGACAATGGGATTCTTTACTTCTTGCCCAAACCATTGTGCAGTGTTCTCTAGAGCCGCCACTTTCTTCACAGAGGTGACTCAATTTCAGTGGTAGGTTAAGATGACTCTTGTCACTTTGTAACCAGTGGATAAAGTTCTTTGGGATCCTTTAGGATAACCAAACTATAACTGAAGTGACAATTAACTATGATTAATAATTACATGTTTTCTCTCTATCCTAGATATGTGTCATACAAAGATTGTGCTTTTGGTTTATGAATATGAAAATATTTGTGCTTTATAGCCTTTTGTAGGATCCCTCCCCTCTAAATATATATATATATATATATATATATATATATATATATATATATATA
>NW_020664487.1:12638519-12670735 GCF_002925995.2 Terrapene triunguis | reverse complement strand
ATATATATATATATATATATATATATATATATATATATATATATATAGGTAGTTATTGCAGCATTTCCCATTAGCTTTTTTCTTCGTGAAAACGAACTTCACAAAATGATGGCAAATTTGCGGAGGCTGACAAACTGGTGCCAAATTTTTACGCAGGTCTGCCCCTCCAGTGCCGGGGAACATAATTAGTGTATACATCATAACCCAAGCTGGCTCGGTGGAAATGCTAGCTTACCAGGGGCAGCAGGGAATGTTTATCCTGCACACGCAGGATCAGTTTTGCCTCAGGCAGTCTGGCACAGAAGAGTTGATGAATTCAAAGCATGCATTCAAACACTGCTCTCAGCAAAACACGTCCACTTTAATTCTGGAGGTGCTCAGGTGTGGCTAGCAGGAGGAGGAAAACCCTCCACAAAGTGGAAGGGGAGACAGGTCCATGAGGTATGCATTAAAATAAATTGTAGACACATTTGGGGTGGGGGGGGGGGGGGGGGGGAAATCATGCAAGTTCTCTCAACCATGTCTGTCACCAATGTGCTACTCTTTGCATAACAAGAGACTCACCCAATGTAAAGTGAATGTAGCTGCAAGGGCTGTGTAAAACCTATGCACACATAAAAAAAAGAGCCGCAAATTAGCAAATGAGTCTAATGTGGTTCGGTGCAATTCCAAAACAGGCCAAGAAGGATGAAAATGTAAAGATCCAAGCAACAAAAAAGGAGAGGGAACACCATTCCACAATGCCAAACTGAAAAAATTATCCCCCAAATTGACTACACAGCGCTAATTGATGCAATCGAGTGAGGCAAGGGAAATAATCCAAGAGCAGAATGACTGTGGTAGGAGCATCGCAATGTAATTGCAATGTGATTTTTTTCCCCACTATGTATCATTACACCACCTCTGTTTCTCTTGAACAAGTGTATTTTTTCTAGCTAACGCACAGAGAAAAATATCATCCCCTTCCTTCTCAGGCAAAGCCCACGTCACTTTATGCTACCTTGCTACGGAGCTAGAACTATCAGCCCACAGTTATGGCTGTGATACTATGTCCACTACTAGCCTTATTGTGACCCTCCTCTCCCTTATCCCACACTTCTCAATAAAGCTCATGTGGCCTGGAATGCCACGTCCTTCACCTTGGTCCAGAATCCATCTTTGCCACCCCACTGAAGCTACTCCAGCTCAGAGGCTTAGACCCCACATAACCCCATCAGCTGCTCAGCTGTAAATCCTCTAGCCCACGCCACACTTGCCTCCCCTCGCCTTATGCTGGCTGCTCCCCTGAAAGAGGAGTTCTGCCTTGTGCAGGCAGGGTACAGTCTTTCCCCGACAGCTCGCTCCCTTGTGCATAGCAGAACTGCACTGGTTGTGACGCTCAGAGTAGCCTCTCAGTAGTGAGGGAGGAGGCTGGGCTGTTCCCTTATTCATGTAAGCTCTTTATGCCTCAGTTTCCTCATCTGTGAAACAAAGGTGATATCTACCTTCTTCCCAAGGGTACAGCTAGACTCATGATTGTCTGCAAAGTGCTTTGAGATCTCCAAATGGAAGGTGCTATAGAAATGCCCTATTACTACTATTCCACTGAAGGAAATCTCATCCAAGACAATAGCAAAGGGTAGAGTTTGATCTGGACTTCGTTATTCACAGCTAAGGGAACGGGCATTTTTTCCCCTGACGTCTCCTTGACTTATTTTGCAAAGCCAGCAGAGCTGGCTGGGAAATGTCTCTTATTTCCCAAGGACATTTTCAAATAATTCTTTGAAAGTTTGTACAGAATTTCAGTGCTCATTGAAAAACTGATTAGCAGAAAACCAGCTTCCATTTTTGAAAACTGAAAAGAGTTTTGTTTTTTGACAAATGCCCAAAAAATCTGCCAAAAATGTTGATGAAATACCATTTTTTAAAAAAGAAAACCAATTCTTTCTCAAATTTATTTCTTCCAAAAAGTCTAATTATTTTTGAGCAATGCTACTGGTCAGTAATCTGTTACCATTAATATCTGTAAGCTGTGTTTGTAACACTGCTGGATAATTTTTTATATAAACTAGATGTACATTGCAAATCAGTAATCTGTCAGCTTTTTGCAAATTATTCTGAGCACAAAGTTAATTTAAGTTAGTATTTAGTAATAAAAAACAAGTCAATCTCAAGTTGTAGAGTATAGTTCTGCCTTTGTCAATAGGACTAGCTTTTTCGGCTCAATCTGTTAAATTGCCATCTTGCTTTCCATGGCCCATTGGGGATAATTAAAGCAGCCAAACTGTGACTGAAAAAGAATATCACTGACTATTTCAGTGGGTATCAGTATTAGGCAGGATGTCTGTGATATTTGTCCTAAAGTATTCATAAAGCATGCCACAGTATGTCCCTAACGTGTGCCATGTTAGGATTTAAATGGTGATCTACATTAGAAGCAAAAAAGACAACCAACGTTTTGGAGCGTTGTTCCAGAGTAGCTCATTCCAGTCCAGGAGAGTATCACAACAGGGGTTTCAAGTAGAACTATAGTACGAATGAACATAAGCTTTTACTTCCATGGAAGTGACTTGCCTAAACCCAAATCAGGAAAGCACTTAAGCACACGCTTAACTATAAGTCATCCTAAAGTTTAACTTAACTTGAAGATGCTGGGAGTTAAGCACATACTTATAGTCAAGCATGTGTTCAAGTGCCCTCCTGGATTGGAGCCCTAGAACTTAATCCTGCTGTGATGGGAATGAGGATTCAGCGTGAGCAGTGCCAAGCTAGCTGTCGTGCTGCTGGGCATGGTGCTGTGTTGACTCAGAGAGCAGGGAGATGAAGCTGGTGGAGGGGAGCACGCTCTCCACACTGGCATGCTGACAGGAGCGCTGTGCCCAGCACGTGTCATAAGGCACTGAGCAGCTGGTGGCACAGACCTCTCAGACACAATTCTGCATCAGGGTCTGGCCCACCTGGCAGCCCATGCTCTTGACTCTGTCAGCACATTCAAGTGAGCAACTTCTCCAGGGCAGATCCTCAGCTGCTGTAAGTCATTGTAGCTCCATTGACATCAACTCCCGGCTGGCAATTCAGTGATAGTGAGCACAAATCCTCCACATGGCGTTTAGATCACTTCATTGCCCTGAGGCACCAACGCCCGAGCTCTGCACTATCATGCTCATTTCCCCTGTCCACCAGAGCTCAGTACAGAGCCGGTGGGGCACGGCTGTCCAAAGTAGCAGAGTTTTCGCCAATTGCTAAGTACTGGGCACATTCTTCTGCATTATATGGAAGACTTACCACACAGGGGCTGAGCAAGTGTCTAGTGCTTTCTCCCTCTGCGCTTCTCTTCGCTACACTCAGGAGCAAGCAGGATTGAATCCCCGGTATGTTGTTTATTCTAATTTCATCCTAGGCTTGGAAGGGGACTTGTTATGCTTGCCAACACTGCTAATCGCCGATTCATCCAAACCAACTCCCTACGTCAACTTCGTTTGTATAGCTGAGCAGTAAGATATGGGACACCTTGTTGGCAGTGCAGGTTAATGCAAACTTCAGCCTGAAATATATATTAACCACCAGGTTTGAACCCAGGGTCCTATGAAGCCGGGAGGTTCCCAGTTAAGGGTTCAAGCATCGGCTTCTAATACATTCCCTGGGTCACTTCCTACCGCAAAGTGCATTTTGGGCACTTCCTCGGCTGGCAGCACGTTGGTGTCCCAGTCAATCTCCGCGGTCGGCTGGTTGTCTGCAGCCTAGTCTAGGTCCACAGTTCCCACCAGTTGGAGAGTCACAGGTGCCTCTCCGGGAGCCTGCTGCATGTGTTCTTCCTCCTCCTCAGCCTCCCAGACTGAGCTGGGCTGCCTCCTTTTATCTGTTCCCTTCACCTGGTGCACAGCAGGGACGAGGGGGCATGTTCTCCTGGGTCCACAGTGACTGGTGAGGCCCTGTTGGCCCAGTGCAGGCTTGGTACAACCCGTCACACATGCCTTTGAGTGGTGTGATGAAAATGGGTTCAGATCAGGCAGAGTTGTGGATTTTTGAGAACAGCGCTTTGCACACAGGCTGCAAATTTTTAACAGCAGCAGAAATGAAACTAAATTACTCCCTGCATGCATGAGCAGCTAAGGCCTGGTCTACGCTACATGGTTAGGTCAACACAAGGCAGCTGACGTCAAACTAGCTGTGGATGTGACTACACTTAAATTTGGTTCTCGCTGACGTAAGTGCCCGCTCTGCAGACTTAACATCAGTGATGCAAGTAAAATCCATGTCTTATGGGGGGGAGACACCAGCTAAGGGGGGCACGTGACCTCCCCATGTGACCCTCCATGTGACTCCTCACCACCCTGCCCCCAGCCCCAGGGCCTCCACCCTCTTCCCGTCCCCTGCCCACATCCATCCCATGTTACTTGGGGAGGGAGGGCTCTGTCCTCCTCCTGCTGCGCTGGAGACAGGGCTAGGGGGGCAAGGCTAGGGGGGCAGTACAGCCGCTGGAGGAGCTGCCAGCGTTCTGCTCCTTTTCCCGCTGCTGCCCCTCCCATCAGGGAAAGGAGCAGAACCCCCAGCCCTCTCCTCCGGTGGGGCTGCTGCTGTTTTCCGATAGGCCATACCGGCTATACCTAGCTTGCTGGTAATGTGTTCCGGAGTGTACCGGCCTACTTGCATTGCTGCTTAACACCACCACCTCCCCAAGCAGCGTAGAGTCAGGGTCGATGTACAGAGGTTGACTGAGTGTAGACACTGCATTACTTATGTTGACTGTTACTGGCCTCCATGAGCTGTCCCACAATGCCCCACACTGACTGCTCTGTGAACTCTACTGCCCAGGGGTCCGGTAGACAGGACGCCGTCCCTCTCCTTCAAAGCCCCGCAAAGTTTTGAAATTCCTTTTCCTGGTTGCCCAGATTGGTGAGCACACCTAGCAACACTCCACTGCTGTGTGCAACTGCCCAGCTGACATGCCGACTGCACACTGCAGACATGCTCCTGCCTGGAGTATACACAAGGTATCGGAGCTCCTGGGCCTGTGAGGAGGAAAGGCTGTGCAAGCACAGTTCTGTGCTACAATGTGGGCATCGACAAGCAGATTCCTCAGGGGATGCAGGAGAAGGGCTACAACAGAGACCAGCAGCAGTGCCGCCCCGAAAGCCAAGGAGCTGTGGCAGACCTACCAGAAGTCAGGGAGGCCAACAGTCAATCTGGTGCAGAGCCGCAGACCTGACGCTTTTACAAAGAGCTGCATGCTGTCCTCGGCAGATACCACACCATCACCCACAAGAGCCTCATGGATAATTTAGAGCATCCTTATTGAGGTTTCAGGAACAAACCATCCCGATGTGTAGAAAGAAGAGTAAATATGGCAGGCGACCAGCTTGGCTTAACAATGAAATCCTTGCTGACCTTAAACACAAAAAAGAAGTTTACAAGAAGTGGAAGATTGGACAAATGACCAGGGAGGAGTATAAAAATATTGCTCAGGCATGAAGGAGTGAAATCAGGAAGGCCAAATCACACTTGGAGTTGCAGCTAGCAAGGGATGTTAAGAGTAACAAGAAGGGTTTCTTCAGGTATGTTAGCAACAAGAAGAAAGTCAAGGAACGTGTGGGCCCCTTACTGAATGAGGGAGGCAACCTAGTGACAGAGGATGTGGAAAAAGCTCATGTACTCAATACTTTTTTTGCCTCTGTCTTCATGAACAAGGTCAGCTCCCAGACTGCTGCACTGGGCAGCACAGCATGGGGAGGAGGTGACCAGCACTATGTGGAGAAAGAAGTGGTTCAGGACTATTTAGAACAGCTGGATGAGCACAAGCCCATAGGGCCAGATGCGCTGCATCCGAGGGTGCTAAAGGAGTTGGCGGATGTGATTGCAGAGCCATTATCTTTGAAAACTCATGGTGATCCGGGAAGGTCCCAAATGACTGGAAAAAGGCTAATGTAGTGCCCATCTTTAAAAAAGGGAAGAAGGAGGATCCGGGGAACTACAAGCCAGTCAGCCTCACCTCAGTCCCTGGAAAAATCATGGAGCAGGTCCTCAAGGAATCAATTCTGATGCACTTAGAGGAGGGGAAAGTGATCAGGAACAGTCAGCATGGATTCACCAAGGGCAAGTCATGCCTGACTAACCTAATTGCCTTCTATGAGGAGATAACTGGCTCTGTGGATGAGGGGAAAGCAGTGGATGTGTTATTCCTTGACTTTAGCAAAGCTTTTGATACGGTCTCCCATAGTATTCTTGCCAGCAAGTTAAAGAAGTATGGGCTGGATGAATGGACTATAAGGTGGATAGAAAGCTGGCTAGATCGTTGGGCTCAATGGGTAGTGATTAATGGCTCCATGTCTAGTTGGCAGCCAGTATCAAGCGGAGTGCCCCAAGGGTCGGTCCTGGGGCCGGTTTTGTTCAATATCTTCATTAATGATCTGGAGGATGGCGTGCACTGCACCCTCAGCAAGTTTGCAGATGACACTAAACTGGGAGGAGTGGTAGATATGCTGGAGGGTAGGGATAGGATACAGAGGGACCTAGACAAATTAGAGGATTGGGCCAAAAGAAATCTGATGAGGTTCAACAAGGACAAGTGCAGAGTCCTGCACTTAGGACGGAAGAATCCCATGCACAGCTACAGACTAGGGACCGAATGGCTAGGTAGCAGTTCTGCAGAAAAGGACCTAAGGGTCACAGTGGATGAGAAGCTGGATATGAGTCAACAGTGTGCCCTTGTTGCCAAGAAGGCTAACGCCATTTTGGATTGTATAAGTAGGGGCATTGCCAGCAGATCGAGGTATGTGATCATTCCCCTCTATTCAACATTGGTGAGGCCTCATCTGGAGTACTGTGTCCAGTTTTGGGCCCCACACTACAAGAACGATGTGGAAAAATTGGAAAGAGTCCAGCTGAGGGCAACAAAAATGATTAGGGGGCTGGAGCACATGATTTATGAGGAGAGGCTGAGGGAACTGGGATTGTTTAGTCTGCAGAAGAGAAGAATGAGGGGAGATTTGATAGCTGCTTTCAACTACCTCTCCTCCCCACAGGCCCAGGAGCTCCGATACCTTGTTTATACTCCAGGCAGGAGCATGTCTGCAGTGTGTAGTCGGCATGTCAGCTGGGCAGTTGCACACAGCAGTGGAGTGTTGCTAGGTGTGCTCACCAAAGAGGATGGATCTAGACTGTTCTCAGTGGTGGCAGATGACAGAACAAGGAGCAATGGTCTCAAGTTGCAGTGGGGGAGGTTTAGGTTGGATATTAGGAAAATCTTTTTCACTAGGAGGGTGGTGAAGCACTGGAATGGGTTCCCTAGGGAGGGGGTGGAATCTCCTTCCTTAGAGATTTTTAAGGTCAGGCTTGACAAAGCCCTGGCTGGGATGATTTAGTTGGGAATTGGTCCTGCTTTGAGCAGGGGGTTGGACTAGATGACCTCCTCAGGTCCCTTCCAACCCTGATATTCTATGAGTCTATGATTCTATGATCTGAATCCCAGGCCCTGGAGTGAGCAGCGAGGAGGAGAGGGAGCTTGGCGGACAGGCGACCGGGGAAGCCAGCTGTGCAGCAAGCCAGGACCTGTTTTTAACTCCACCGCAGTCCAGCCTGTCCCAACAGTGGAGCACAGGCGAGCCTGAGGCAGGGGAAGGAACCTCTCCTAAGTTTGCTGTTTACTTTCAAATTACAGCGGTGGAACCCCCACAGTAGCAGGACACACCTTTTGATTCGTTCATTTTTAATTGTGCTAGACAAGGTACTGGAAGAACCAAGAGAGGTAGAGTTGCTATTTGCTTTTCATTCCCCTCTAGAGTTAGGCAATGGGGGTTAGGCAGAACACTCTGTTTATGTGCACCGGTATGTCCCATTAATCCTCCGTAGAGATTTCAAGGAAACGTTTAGGGAGGTACTGTGCAATCCTCTGCCGAAGGTTTCTAGGGACAGCTGTCTTATTTCTTCCTCCACAGTAGGGCACTTTCCCACACCACTCAGCAGTTACTGCAGCAGGCACCCCTGCAGTACACAGTCTAACAGCACCTGCAGCAGATGTGCTCTCTCTGCCTCTGTTATCCTCAGGAGTGAGATATCAGCTAAAAACTCCACTGCTTATGGAAAATGGTGCCAATATTTAGGTCCATTGCCCTATACAACTAGAATAATGCAAGCGAGCGATTCCATCCTCATGTCCCAAGCCCCCGGAGGGACATACTCACCGTGGATGGTGCTGTGTCCTATCAATCCCTGTAGTGCTTACAACTTTTGAGAAGTGAATTCGGCATCTTAAGTTTTCCATTGTGAATACACTGACAGTGGTACTTCTCGGTGTTGTATCTGCAGTTGCTGCCAGTGCAGCCTTCAGGGTCTCCCCCTCCACACACCCCTGAGCCAGATAAGGAGGAGAAAGAGAAGGACTCGGGATGCCATATTCCAGGAGATCCTGCAAGCTGGTGCTGCATCAGACCATGAGCACAGGGCCTGGAGGATTACCCTTTCAGACAGTACTGACAGGGATAGAGTAGAGAGGAGAAAGGATCAGGAAAAGGACAGGGACATGCTGCAGCAGATGCTTGCTCTTGCTGCAGCAAACAGAGATGCTGCAGACTCCGGTAGACTTGCAGGTTCAATAATCCCATGTTCACTTCCCTTTGCAGCCCATATTGGGACCTCCCTAAGCCTGCCCCCTCCCAACTTTCCATGTGGCATCAGGGATCATTGCACTACTCTTACCACTCCACCCAGGAGGACATTAAACAATCACAGATGCACATACACCAACCATGACTTTCACAGGTCAGTATATGTGTACCTGAAATGAAGCGGAAAAAACACTCATTTCCATAAGTTCTGTTCCCTTAATTTATTAAATTCTAAATGTTTTTTTATTTGCCTGGTTAATGTCACAGAATAAAATTATATTTTTGGCACATAATTCGTCTTTATTAGTTCACAGCATATACTGGCTGGTGATGAGGAGGTCTGACAGCGATCAATTTCCTATTACTGCAGTGTGTCACAGAACCCATAACATCATTCCCAGACAATATTAGTAGGTCCATTGACAAGGTTATATTCCTGCATACACAGCAATCACTACAAGATTCATTCCAGGCTGCAAAAGAGAAAGGCTTCCCTGAGCGGAATAGCTCCGAGTTGAGCTCTTCTTATAGCCCTTGTATCTGGCTGTTCAAATTCAGTAGACAGCCGTTCCACTCCACCCTTTCCCCTCTTTGTTTCACAGATATTTTGCAGGACACAGTAGGCAGCTATAACCATGGGATATTTTTCTCACTGAGGTCCAATCTTGTAACTAAACAGCACCCGTGACCTTTCAGACAAAGGCACATTCAACTGTCATTCTTCACCTGTTGATCCTGAAGTTGAAGCACTCCTAAGTGCTGTCGAGGCAGCCGGCGTACAGCTTTATGAGCCAGGGGGAGCAAGAGATAGGCTGGGTCGCCCAGGATTACTACAGGCATTTCAACATTCCCAATGGTAATCTGCCAGTTGGGAAATAAAGTCTCTGCTTGCAGAGAACAGTCTTGTGTTCTTAAAGATGCGACCATCACGCACCTTCCCTGAGCAGCCTACACCGATATCAGTAAAGCGTCCCCAGTGATCCACCAGCACTTGCATGACCATAGGAAAGTAGCCCTTCCTATTGATGTACTCGGTGGCAAGGTTCCTGGAAGGTCCCCTCAGTCCCTGGAAAAATCATGGAGCAGGTCCTCAAGGAATCCATTTTGAAGCACTTGGAGGAGAGGAAGGTGATCAGGAACAGTCAGCATGGATTCACCAAAGGCAAGTCATGCCTGACCATAGCCTTCTATGATGAGATAACTGGCTCGGTGGATATGGGGAAAGCGGTGGTTGTGATATATCTTGACTTTAGCAAAGCTTTTGATACGGTCTCCCACAGTATTCTTGCCAGCAAGTTAAAAAAGTACGGATTGGATGAATGGACTATAAGGTGGATAGAAAGTTGGCTAGATTGTCTGGCTCAACGGGTAGTGATCAATGGCTCCATGTCTAGTTGGCAGCCAGTTTCAAGCGGAGTGCCCCAAGGGTCGGTCCTGGGGCCGGTTTTGTTTAATATCTTTATTAATGATCTGGAGGATGGTGTGGACTGCAGTCTCAGCAAGTTTGCTGATGACACTAAGCTGGGAGGCGTGGTAGATACACTAGAGGGTAGGGATCGGATACAGAGGGACCTAGACAAATTAGAGGATTGGGCCAAAAGAAACCTGATGAGGTTCAACAAGGACAAGTGCAGAGTCCTGCACTTAGGATGGAAGAATCCCATGCACAGCTACAGACTAGGGACCGAATGGCTAGGTAGCAGTTCTGCAGAAAAGGACCTGGGGATTACAGTGGAGGAGAAGCCAGATATGAGTAAACAATGTGCTCTTGTTTCCAAGAAGGCTAACGGCATATTGGGCTGCATTAGTAGGAGCATTGCCAGTAGATGGAGGGAAGTGATCATACTCCTCTATTCGGCACTGGTGAGGCCACATCTAGAGTATTGCGTCCAATTTTGGGCCCCCTACTACAGAAAGGATGTGGACAAATTGGAGAGAGTCTAGTGGATGGCAACGAAAATGATCAGGGGGCTGGGGCACATGACTTACAAGGAGAGGCTGAGGGAACTGGGCTTATTCAGTCTACAGAAGAGAAGAGTGAGGGGGGATTTGATAGCAGCCTTCAACTACCTGAAAGGGGGTTCCAAAGAGGATGGAGATAGGCTGTTCTCAGTGGTGGCAGATGACAGAACAAGGAGTAATGGTCTCAAGTTGCAGTGGGGGAGGTCTAGATTGGATATTAGGAAAAACTATTTCACTAGGAGGGTGGTGAAGCACTGGAATGGATTACCTTGGGAGGTGGTGGAATCTCCATCCTTAGAGGTTTTTAAGGCCTGGCTTGACGAAGCCCTGGCTGGGATGATTTAGTTGGGGTTGGTCCTGCTTTGAGCAGGGGGTTGGACTAGATGACCTCCTGAGGTCTCTTCCATCATCTTCTATGATTCTATGAATCTAAGGCGGTCTGCTGCAAAAATAGATGGCACACATATCCCTATCACCCCACCGCAGTTCGGGAACCCCATTTGCTGCAAAACTATCCATTATGTCCCGCACGTTACTCAGAGTCACAGTGCTGCATAGCAAGTGGTGAGTAATGACCCTGCACACTTGCATCGCAATGATCACGGTGGTGGATTTCCCGACTCCAAAACATTTGCCCAACTGGCCGGTAGCAATCTGGGATTGCAAGTTTCCACAGTGCTGAAAAGTCAGGCTAGACTAATGTAGGGGCAAGAGGTTGGCATAGGGAGTTTAGAACAGGGGCTCTCAACCTTTCCAGACCACTGTACCCCTTTCAGGAGTCTGATTTGTCTTCCGTACCCCAAGTTTCACCTCATTTAAAAACTACTTGCTTACAAAATCAGACATAAAAATACAAAAGTGTCACAACACACGGTGACTGAAAAATCACTGACTTTCTCATTTTTACCCTATGATTATAAAATAAATCAATTGGAATATAAATATTGTATTTACATTTCAGTGTATAGTATATAGCGCAGTATAAACAAGTCGTATGAAATTTTCGTTTGTACTGACTTTGCTAGTGCTTTTTATGGAGCATGTTGTAAAACTAGGCAAATATCTAGATGAGTTGACGTATCCCCTAGAAAACCTCTGCGTACCCCCAGGGGTAAGCATACCTCTGGTTGAGAACCACTGGTTTAGAAAACCCCAGTACTGTATTGATACCAAAGGCCTTTCTGTGTTCCATGCAGTTCTATTGCATGCAACTCCCCCAGTTTGATCCCACTTTCCCAGTCTATACCACCATATTCCCCCTCCTAGTCCTGGGGCAGCTACAGATGGGAGTTGGGCCTTTTTCAGCAAATATCAGGGATGCTTAAATATCGGCCCTGGGCCCATGAGTGGCAGGAAGCAGGCGACTGCTGAAGTCAGCAGAAAGATTTTACCGTTGGTAGTTGCGATTTTGGAAAAATGAGGGCCTAAGTAACCTAACCTGGTCACTGTGCTAAAAGGATTTTGTTTCCATTGACGTGCAGAGTGTACTAAAATAGGACTTAATCTTAGTGAGATTAATTCAGGATCACAGTGCTCTTGATTACATAATTCAACAAGATGTAATGCCCCCCAAACACCATGCAGTATAGATTTTCACATCAAATCGTTCAGAAGCTAAATGTTAAAGCACAAGCTAGTTCTGTGTCAGGTGAAGATAGTAGAAGATGATGTCTAAAGCTGCCATTTCTAGTTTGGAGATTGACTGGAGACTTTGTAATTGGCCAGTTTTTGATGGCCACACTGTATAAAACCTCTGATATATATTTTGGAGAGGGCGGAGGTCATGCTTCCAACAATGATGAAAGGGTAAAAAAGTATTTTTGTAAGTATCTGACTGGCTGAGTTCCTATTGACATGATTACTTAAAGCTGCTGGGACATAATTGTGCTACTAACAATGTTAGGGTGTCTAGAGCCTCGGAGAGGCATCTTTTTATTATGTTAATTCCAAATAAATAAAATAAAAATACCTCACCCTATCTGATTCTCTCCCAGGTATTTGACAGTCTGTTTCCTTGCCTCTCCAAAGCTTTACCTGGCAAGCTACAGGCAGAATTAAATACTAACCCCAATAACACTTAGCACTTCTGTTGTGCCTTTCTTATGTAGATTTCCAAGAACTTTATGAAAAGCCCCCTACATGCCTCGACAGGTGGGGGAACTTGATGGGGCTGGTGCTCAAGGGGAGGGAGACAGTCACTATCTCGGCTCTTCCCCCCGACCCCCACAGGAGTCTCTGACACCCATTGGCGAGCTGGGGGGGAGGGCTGCTGGTTGGCCAGCATTCTCTAGCTCCCATGACTTAACCTGGAGCAGTGGCCATGTGGATCCTCTTTAGGCTCCATTCCAGAAGCACCTCCAACACACCCTGCACTAGTAAGGGGAACGCGGCCTGACAGATGCTGTGGGTCTAGGCAATCACCTGTTTGGGGGGCAGAAAGGATTTTTTTCTTCCATGGGCCAACTGGCAGACGACCAGGGAGTTTTTCACCTTCCTCGCAGCACCTTAACGCCCCAGTCGGTCAGGTGGGAACATGCTTAGCACCTAACTGAGGTACTTGAGTTGAGTTGTTAATTCATCACAACTTGCAGCTGGTTCCCAGTGCGGTTAGAAGGATAAAATGAACCGTTTCTGAAGATAAGAGATCTGGGATTTGGTGATGGGCCTTGGGCTCATGAGATAGGGTGAGACCTTGCAGGCTGAGGTCACCACCCCTTTCTGCACCCTCGGTCCCGCTCACAGGGGTGAGGGTGCTGGGACTCAGAGCGAGCCGAGTCCTGCAGGGTAGGCTGTCTGACCACGAGTTATGGGTTACATGGTAAGGTGCCCTATAACCCCTGCACTGGAACCATTTAAATGCCTGATATAGGAGCGTATGGGCGATGGGCAGGTACTGCCCCTCCCTTGTGCATACGTTTAATTTTAAGCAGCCTGTATCTTAATTGCATGCACGTGTCTGTCTTCATTTCACCGCTGGGTCTGCACCAGATGGGTAAGTATTACCTCCCTTATACAGAGTGAATAAGAGGTGCTGAGAGGTTAAGTGATTTCTCCAAAGCATTAGTTATTAGTAATTATAATGAAGCTTTATTTGTATTGTATTAGTGCTATGGGGCCCTATTGTTTTAGGCACTATATGAACACATAACAAAACTGCACTTTCTTCACCGGTGAGCTTACAATCTAAATAAGACTAGGTTTCAACAGTAACCGTGTCTGCAAATGCCTTCTGTCATTTTGGGTGAGCCAAGAAACTACGCCCTTTGCTCCATGGTGAAGATCTGATCACACTCACCTCCGCTTTTGGCACTTCTAGAATGGACTGCTTCAATGAACTCTACTTAAGATCGGCCACAAAGGCCACAACAGAAATTGTGACTGGTCTGCAGCATTGGAACCAGATGGAGGGTGGGGTGAAGCAGACAAAGCATATCACCCCTGCCTCCCTGTTCGATACTGGTTCCTATTGACGGTGCCATTCCTGATCTTCAGAGCTATACACAGGCTGGAATTGAGCTGTTTTGCTGACACCTCTTTCTCACCTCACCAGCTGTGATCTAAAGGGAGGTTACAGCTGACACAACCTCCGGTGAAATTCTCAGCAGTGGCTGGAAATAGTATTAAATTGTTTTCCTAAAGGTTAACTGTAAAGCATTTGCAATAATCCTCACCATTGGTTTAAGAAGCATCTACACTATGCCATAGCTGTACTGCTGTTGCTCTTGTAGTGTAGACATAGCCTTAGTAAATAGATAAACTAAGTCACAATAACATTGCGATGTACAATTGCTTTAATGCAAAAAAATTCAAACAAAAAAAATCCCAGTTGGCCTTGAATTTCTAGTTCTTTAATTGCTGCATAAAATAATTTCAATCCTGCAAGAGATCATGTCTAAAAACAACATGTTCTGATCTGAACCATCCAAATAAAAAACATGTGATAGCCTTGCTTTATGTTCGTTCTTGTACTAGACGCACACACGCTACTCACCAAGCAAAATATTGGTTTCATGCAAGAAGCTGAGTTATTTAGTTCCTGTGACTGATCCTCTTCTAGAAGAGACAACACTGACAGATCCCTGAACAATGTAGTACATTGAATCCAAACATGAAAATACGCTAGGACACCTATTTTCTAATGCTGTAGGCATCCCTTACTAGAGCCCTGAGCTGCAAACTCCACAGAGTCTAAATAAGCCAGGGTCGAAAAAAGCATTGGTGAAAGTAAAATATTCCATGGAAGTACACAATGTGTTATTTTGCACTGATGAGAATGATAAACAAAGCATAAGCCTATAGCCAAACCTTCTGAATTTCCACTAAAGAGGTCAGATATCAAGTCAGAAATGTTCTCAACGTGTTAATTGTTCTTCTCTATCCTCTAAAGTCCTATTGACACAATATACTCTTAGAACTTCCAGTGTCTAAACCAATTTGGTCACTAAATTGATTCCAAGTCCTCATGACTCTAATGAGAATTTTGCTGCACAGTGATAAAATATAGCTACAAACCTGTGTGCTGCTAATTAGTGCAACAAAGTGCTTTCCAGTTCTGAATGTTTAACTGAAGCTTATCAAGACCACTATAAATTACTAAGTAGCTATTCCAAGCCTCACCACATACCTTGCACCTCTTGTTACACAGCTCATAATATTTGACATTAATAGAAGTAGTAATGACCAAGATAAGTTTTCAGCCACTTTCACTGTCTTCCTACTAGATGTAGCTGAGGTGAATTGTTCGAATAAATGGGAATTTACCCTGTGCGCATTCCTTTGTCTACCCATGTCATTGGCATCTACAGAAGAACCTACCATAGCTATTTAATACATGTTCTCTGATTGAGCATGTTATAGACATGCTAACATCATCTCCCACCCCTTTACAAGTGTGAAAGCATTAGCCTTGCACTGTCTCGGTGACATTTGCATCGCCATCTCTGTGAAGGTGGAATTGCTGCCCTCATTTTAAAAATGAGGGAGCTGAGGCAGTGTGAAAGAGAGGTGGATTTTCAAGAAAGCCCAGAGGAATTAGGTACTGTGTTTCTACTGAAAGTCAATGGGAGTTGGATGCCTAAGGGGGTCAAAAAATAAGTTTGAAAATCTCATCCAAAGTAACTTGCCCAAGGGCAAAGAAAAATTCCATGACAGAGCCAGAAATAAAGCCAGGGTTTTCTGGCTTCCGGATGTTATGGTTAATTAATTTGTGTTTCAGAACCACCTAGATCCCCAGCCAAGCCTGGAACCCCATTAATGCTGGTGGCTGTCCAGACACGTGGAGGCAGACCCTGAAGAGCTCACAAACTAGATGGAACAGCCAAAGGAAAGGCTTTTACCCCCACATCACAGATTGGGAACTAAACCACACACAAGGGGCGAGGGCCCAGATTTTAAAACCTATTTAAGTGTTGCTGCTCTCAGAATTGCACCGCTGTAGTGAGGCAGAGTGGCTTCCCTCCAGACCTCTGAGGGAGGGACCATTACAACCGCCTCACTGTTTTTGGAGCCTAAATCTAATTTTCAAAAGGGATTTAGGCACTTAGGAGTCGCTCAACAGTCGACCCGATCAAAGAGTCTTAGGCATTACAGCACGCAGCATTGCAGTGCCTAACTTCTCAGCACCCCAACATCTAGCAGAGTCCAGAGGGATTCCCAAGCACCAGCAAGCTGAGTGGGGAGGAGCCATCTAACCTAGCCAGTAGGAAATGCTGATGAGAGGGGTGGGGCTCAGGCCCCACCCCCTCAGGGAGTTAAGCATCTGTTTCCAGCCCTGCAGGAGGTGCCTTCATCCACCCACAGCCATGAACCCCCTCTGGAATTAGGCAAGTAAGTCCTTTCTTGACAAAAAAAAATAGTGAACAGAAGCTGGTGGCGTTCTCTTTATACCCAGTAGCCAGGCAGTATTGTTTTGAAATGTAAGCTAATTACACTGAAAAAAGATTTTTAAAAAGCATAGTCAATATCAAAGCAAAACATTCAAAATTATCAAACCAATGAGTTTTGATTGACCCAACCCCCCAAAATGTTTTCTTGGTTTGCTATAATTTGACTTTTTGTCCCAATTCACGATGGAAAAATTTGTTGAAGTCTCCAAAATATTTCCCATCCATATTTCCCATCCCAAAATATTTCCCATCCAACACAGCAAGAACTTCTATTTTCTGGTTTTCTCCTAAACGAATCTTTTGTGAAATCAACATGATTTTGCAAAGCATTTCGTCTTTGACGGAGCTGTATTCTCTAACAGAAAATCATTCTGATGAAGGTTTTCTGACCAGCTCTTTACTGAATTTCAGCAAATGATTCCTATGCTAAGCCATGAGTTCTGGGTGAGCAAAAGCAGGTCTTCTAGAAAGATCTGCAGTCTTGATATAAAGACTTCAAGTGATAGCAAAAGATGTGGTGGATTCTCTATCCTCTAAGAGGCTTCTGATCAAACTTCTGGAAAGCTTTCTGGAGGACCAAAAGAACAAAAGCAGACAAACCAAGTTAAGGGCGAGATTGTGGTCAGCCCTTCATGACTGGTTTGAGGGGAAGAGGTGGTGGTTTGTAAGAGCTGGGGACGCCAGGGAGAAGGCAGGCCATGGCACAGGCTTCCAGTGGAACTGGCCCTGCTTAGGGTGAGGTGTACACTGAGTTTTTTCAAAGGGTGGTTTAGTGGCCACACTGCCTCAGCTGGCCAGGAGACATGGTGCCTGGGGAACATGCCCCCTACCACAGGCAGTGGCTTACAACTGTAGTCTAGGGTTATGTCTACACTACCCACCGGATCGGCGGGCAGCGATCGATCCAGCGGGGATCAATTTATTGCGTCTAGTCTAGACGCAATAAATCAACCCCCGAGCACTCTCCCGTCGACTCCTGTACTCCAGTTCGGCGAGAGGTGCAGGCGGAGTCACCGGGGGAGCGGCAGCAGTCGACTCACCACAGTGAAGACACCACAGTAAGTCGATCTAAGTACGTCGACTTCAGCTACATTATTCACGTAGCTGAAATTGCATAACTTAATGGGCCCCCCCCCCCCCCCCGGTGTAGACCAGGCCTAACTGAAGAATGTATGAGCTCCCTGAGAAAGCTGAGGTGTGACATTGACTGGAAGGTGAGGCCAGAACTATTGGACTGAATCCTGAAAGGCCCATGGCATTGAGAATGGCATGCAGGGCTGCCAAAGCTCCCTGCAGCGTGAGTGGTGAACCGCAGAGTGTCACATTCTCGGCAGTGAGCTTTCAGTTGTCTCTCACATCACAGGAGTGGTTCGGTCTGGAGCTGCTACGAAGTGGAATGGCAAGCCCGGCACTATGGGGTAGTGATAGGAGGAGCTCCCACAAACCATCACTTCCCAGGCAACTGGAGGAGGAAATAGCTGCTCAGCGCAGCCTGCTGATAGAAACACGCATCTTCCCCACCGCTCACAACCCCTGGTACTTTCATTTAATTCCTGATGCCTGAAATTCTATACCTCTCCTGCCTCACCATTACCAGCTCTGTCTCCTACAGCGCCCCTTCACACGGAGCTCCTCTCCTCCCTGGCCCCTGGCATCAGGGCTCCTGGGCCTTTTGCAAATCTGGCCTTTCATTTAGGTGCCTACATGGGAGCTAACCCTTTCCGAAAACCTGCCCTCTCTGCCCCCTCCCCCTGCCCCCAGGGTGTGCTGAACACTTGTGGAAATTCGTCCCTGATCCTTTTTCTGTTCAGGAATAAATATTACTTTTGTGCCTAAAATTAGTCTCCTGAATCCAACTGTGGTCACCCTAGAAGTGGTTTGATTTTCAAAAGTGCTGATCATCCTGCAGCCCTCACTGTTTTCTTGCTAAGAAAGCGTGTTCTGGTAAAAAATTCTAGTTATAAACTGGAGACTGCAGCAAAAAGGTTCAATAAATAACGATGAATGTTAAAATATGGTGGGTGCTGGATTCCTTTTGTGCTAAGATAATGGTTAAGTACCACATGCCTACAGTTTCTTGGAGCATAAAAAGGTTGAATAGCTCTGTCAGAAGAAAATCATTCTTAGCATATCTTAAAGGAACAAAACAGGATAGAGTGCTCATTGAAGAGACTCATCATCTGATAATGATCCTGAGATACTCAAACAATGGTCTTTTTTCAGGTGGCATGGAGTAACCAATCAAAAAGTTTTAGCTATTCTGATTAATAAACCTGAAAAATTCCCTTAATAAATTAACCTCCAGATAGCAAGGTGAGGAGGGGGGTAGCTCTTGTAATCAGTAGTGGATTTACCTTCTTTCGGCTTGATGGATGGAATTAATCAATAGCACTCAGCTATTGAGTTTTACCATTGACTTCAGTGAGAGCAGAATTAAGCCAGCATTGAGTACTTTTGGAAATCTTACCCTGCACTCCTGTTCTGTAAGGTTCTGAGCACCTGAAACTGAGGGATAGCTCAGTGGTTTGAGCATTGGCCTGCTAAACCCAAGCCTGTGTGTTCAATCCTTGAGGGGAACATTGAGGGAACTGGGGTAAAAATTTGTCTGAGGATAGGTCTTGCTTTGAGCAGGGGGTTGGACTAGATGACCTCCTGAGGTCCCTTTCAACCCTGCTATTCTATGAGGTCCTGAAAGTTAGGGGCATGCAGAATCAGCCCTAAAAGACTTATTTGATTATATGTTTTGGCTGAAAAATCACCCTAGAACAGAGGGCCTGTGCAAAGACATCTGCGTTATTTAAAGTTCACAGGCTTAAGTATTGCAGAAGGCTTTGCAGAGGCCACCTGCACTAGGGTGAGTTACGCTGTAAAGAAAAGTGTTCCCCTGCCACCTATTCTGAGGCATTAAATACCTTACTAGAATAGCCAGGCCAAGAAACTATGAAATGGAAATGTTACCTTTGTGCCGCTAGAAAATCTAAATGAGTGAGGGAATTCTCTAGCATCTCATTGTAGTTGACCCATTTCTTTAATAAGATGCAATAGTAAGATATATTCCAGAATAATTGCTATCAGATTAAAAAGTGTCATTTGTTCAACCGTGCTTCCAACAGAAGCGGTAGTGTTGTGTTTTTCAAGATACGCTGAAGACACAGCTAGGAAGTTTTGCAATTCAATGTATTTAGCTAAGTGGTTAGAAGAACCAGTTTTTGCCTCAGACACCATAAAGGGTTCTGAACCTGTTGGGTGTTAACATTTTTCTTCGTTCTTACAGAACCCCTCTACTCTGAAGAGTGCCTATGGCTGGCCCATGCCAGCTGACTTGGGCTTACAGGGCTCAGGCTAAGGGGCTGTGAAATTGCTGTGTAGACGTTCCAGCTCGGGCTGCAGCCTGAGCTCTGGGACCCTCCCACCTCACAGAGTCCTAAAGCCTGGGCTCCAGTCCGAGCCCAAACATCTGCACTTCAGTTATACAGCCGCTTAGCCTGAGCCCCATGAGCCTGAGTCAACTGACACAGGCCAGCTGTGGGTTTTTAATTGGAGTGTAGACATACCCTACGTAAAAAGGATGGGCTAAATTTTCAAGAATGACTAGTGGTTTTGGGGGTCCAACTTTAAGGTGTCCTCAAGTTGGGTAGCCAAAAACAAAGGCATCTGAAGTCACCAGTCACTTCTGAAAAGTTAGACCAACAATGAATAAGACAATGCGTCTGCCCTCTGGGCATACTCAGAGTCCTATATACCAATTTTAATGACAAAATACATTTTATTACCCCTATTAGCACTGCAGAACCAACACAACTGGATTCTATACATTTCTGGGCACCCGTAACCAATGGTGATTGATCTACAGGTCCTCCTCTGGGCCAATCCAAGGAGGACAGGAATTGTTCCAGTCACAGTTATACAGCTTTAGCTCAAGCTGTAGCAGCTCCTGCTTTTAGCTCTGGAGATCCCCACTTCAATCCCTGGTCATCAACTAAGACAGCGGCAGTCACACATCAACAGAATTACCAAGTTCCAGACAGTGCAAACTCACTGACAGCGCTCAGGTTGCACCAGTGCCACTGTGACCCTACATCTACACTGAAATAAAAGCCCCATGGCTGGCCCAAGTCAGCTGATCCAAGCCAACCACGGATATTTAATTGCTGTGTAGACGTACTCTATGTGACCTGCAGGAGTGCTGTTACTCATAACGATGTATGCAAAGGAAACACCATGTGATTACCAGAGAACAGGCTGTTTGCAGGGCTGGCAGTTCGGAAAAAAAAGTCTTTTCATTTCTGAACAGAGCAATTGGGTACGAAATCAGTGTGTCACAATAAACACGGCACTCTAAAATGACACTGGCCGCCAGTTTTCTGAGTAGAATCACATGCTAAGTGGTGTCGTCAGGAGAAGGATATGGGGAATTGTGTTATGGCAGAGTTAAAACAGCGGTGATGTCTTGAAATTATTAAGTAATTTCGTATTGATTAAGAAATATTTTACATGGCAACTTCTTGCCCGATCTTGAGATTTTCAAAATATATAAATACAGAAAATGGTTAAAAGTTTAACAGACAAATGATCTCTTCTCATTGTTACAGTATTTGGTAGGGAAGATTAGAAACAATATAAATAAGCATTTTTACCAAACAGTACATCATCTTTCCTATAATTTTAAATTATCTACATAAACAAAGTAAATCAAATTACTATTGTCTGTATCCCTGTATCACCTTCTGTGTATATTTCAACTGATGCATTCATAGAATTTCATCCTATTATCTCAAATATTTTCCTTCTTTTATTTTAATTAATAGTGAATATAATTTTATTCCCTCACGTCTTGTCCTGTAAATACATGTGCTGAATTTATTCTGATTAATTTAAAAATATTAAATCCCCAAATCTGGAACACTTCCCAGATTACGCATCTGTCTCATTCATGAATCAGATAAGGAGACTGATCAGAGTAACAGGGATGCAATGAGAATGAGAGGCGACGTGGAGGAGGCACCTGCCCCCCCACCCCCGATTTCTGCCAGGGTTTATGCTCCCTGCCCTGACCCACGCTGCCCTCCCACACACACACCATCAACAGTTATGCAACATCTTGGATGAGACCCCCAATATGTAGGATCATGGGGCAAAGTTTCTGTTCCCAGATGTGGGAGATATCTAGTTGCTGGCTGGTGAAGTGCATGTTTGAATGCTTTTGTGGGACAGCTCCCAGCATGTCAGAACTGACCTGTACTTGTTCAATTGAAGTTCAGGATCTTTATAATCACGGTGTTCTTTATGGAAGAAGCCAGCCTATTTAAATCCATGGGTTGGTGTCTGTAGCTCACACAGAACAGAAGGCCCGCCCCTCTGATGAGGGAGGGGCCTCAGGTGCCAGGGGTTAACTGAGTCTGGGGGACAGTGAATGACAAAACAAGGAGGGGGCTGCACGTTACCCGTTTAAAACAAGGGAATCCAAAGAGAAAACCAAGCAGACAACCCTGGACAATGCTCAGTGCTGCTCTGTGAAGGAGTCAGCAAATGCCACACAGAGGAACTCTCTCCATATGCAGGTGGAGATGAGGGACTGGAAAAGGCCCCATAGTCTCAGAGAACCTCTCGGTTGAGCTTCCCCCTCCTGGGCTGATGGACGGCTATGTTGGCCAGTGCCAGGAGGAAGCTGATGAGGACATTACAGGACTCAATGGAGTGGGTGTAGGAAGCAGTGTAAGGAGAAGAGGAGATGGAAGTGGGGCTGCAACATAGCACACTGCAAGTAGGCGTCTGCCAGGGTCTCCCTCCCACCACAGGTGGGGCGGCTATCGGGTGTAACCTTGCCAGCCAGGCTCATACTGGACTGATGCCAGACAACAGCAGTGCAAGTTTCCAGACAGCCCTGAGGAAGGACTCCTAATTCATTCTGTGGGGACCATCCCTAGGGTGAAGGGTAGTTCGCTCCCTGTTCCTCTTTCAGTCCATAGCCTCTCCGCTCAGACTGCCAGCTAGCATACCAATGAGATCCTGTTGTGGAGGTGGATTTCTGAGATGGACATTGTTACACCGGGCTAAACATGTTAAATATATGGGTTTTCCCTCAGTACTATGATCATCCACCTACCGTACGTGAAGGGATGGGGGAGCAGTGCGCTATTCATCACCTGCCTGCTGCTGATAGGCCAGATCATGGCTCTTGAGCTTACATTTAAGACTCTACTGTGCCATGTAGGCCCAGCCCAGCACAAGGAGCAGTGCTGTGCAGCTATATAGGTAACTTCTGACACCCCTGCTGCTACACCCCCGTGAGAGGCAGCTTAATCTCCCTTGTCCACCAATCCTGCTCCATAGGCTGGGGTGGAGAGGGCAGAGCCATGGCCCCACCTCTTACCTGCCCCTGGAGAAATGAGGAGGGAGTAGTCCCTGAGCTCCCTTGAGCACACAGACTGCAGTGGTCCTCAACAAGAGCCAGGCAAGTGTGAGGGAAGCTCCTTGCCTCCAGCCCCTGAATGCTTTATTAGCTCTGCGATGCAGGACCCAATTGTGCGAGCCCTCCATGTATGGAAAGCCCATGGATGTCAAAGGAAGTCTCACACATCATGTCCCTAAAAGTGGTAGTTCCAAGCACATGAAGCCACAGGCTGAATCCAGCAAATCCCTATGGAAAAGCTGACTTGGTGGGGAAGTTATAGCTGGAAACGTATAGGGCAAGATTTGGCCACACACCAAGGAACAACACGCCCGAGGTTTCCAGCTCCTAATTCGTCCCTCCATCCAAATCCCGAACACACAGTGCTCGGTTTATTCTCTGTTTCCAGAGCCCTTCTGGGGTACTGCTCAATCCCAAACCTGTTTGTATTTGAAAATTGCCATCTGCCTAAGTATAACGTATAGTTTATGCTGATGGTACCTTCACACAATTACCTGTAGTCATGCTGCACATGTGTACGATTCATCTGAACACGGTAAAATCAATGTAACAAAATAAATGAATGAACAAGCCCTAGAGGGGCTTTCCAGGAAATGACAGTTTCTGTTGTATCAAACTACACCTCTGTGGGAGCAAAGAGGAGGAGCCTTTGAAATGCATGCTCATGCTCATTGATTAATCTCATCCAATGTACGTAAGTGGGTGGTGGGCGGCCTCCGAATGCTCAGCATTTGGTTCAGAAGTTCAGATGATTACCTGGAGCATATTGCAAACTGCTGCTGAGCCTGTGCAAAGTTATGTGGAGCAAGAGTTCTTGAAAACATTAGCTTACAAGAATCAGTATCAGTACTGAGGTAGCACTTAGTGGCTCCATTCATAGATCAGGCCCCCATCATGTTAGGTGCTGTACTAACCCAGAACAAAAAGTCAATTCATTCTCCTAAAAGATTACAATCGGTTACCAATAGCTCTCACAGCTTTGTTAGGAGAAGAAATTACAGCCACAGAGAGAAAAGGGGCAGTAGAAGAATTAAATTCTGATAAAGCATCAAGTCCTGATGGTATGTAAAACATGGAGTAAAACAGTTGGGGACCCTTTATGGGGAGTGACTAGGGTTGCCAACTCTGACTGAAGCTATTCCGGGAGATTCCCCCCCCCCCCAACATGACGTAATGTCATTTTCTTAAAATATCCGGTTAAAATCTCCTGGGTTGCTTTCAATAGTCACTAGATCAATGCCGATTCCGGGAAACTCCAGGCCAATCCCAGAGAGTTGGCAACCCTAGGAGTGACTCTAGCTGTGCTTTGGGCACTGGAAAGGATATATTTTAAATGGCAGTCACTGGAGCTTGTTGCAGATAGATGGGATGGGTACTGACCCATTGCATTCAGATTTGAAAATATTGGGGGAAGGGCTGGTGACACACTTGTGGGAGAGGGGATTTTTAAAGTGCTGTACCTGCACCAGGGATCTGCATGCCTAGCAGGTCCATGACAAAGAAAGCGAAAAAGTGTTTGAACAGAACACAAGAGTCAGTGGAAATGCCTGCAGGTGTTTCAACCGCTGCCTGCAGAGTGTTTCAACCGCTGCTGTACAAAACCTGAGGTTTAAACAGTAGTAGACATTTTATGCAAAGAACTTTGTCATGGGTCACTCACCAGCCGGCGCATCCCCTCGCCGCCAGGCGTCACACTGCAACCACTCCAACTCAGTGCCCCCCACTCAGCAGCTCTTTGGCCTCTTCTCACTGCTCCAGCCAGCTCATTCATAATCTCACCCCTTCTGGGGCAGTCAAGAGGCCCACAGACCAAAAGTTCAGTGGCCCTGGGTCGGGTTGTCAGCGCCAGCCTAGGCTCTGTGGTCCTTGCCCTATCTTCCTCAACTAGCCCCTTTTCTGCGGGATGTCCAGGCAACCCAGGCCTGCCCTCTCCTCTAGGTTCCAGACCAGGGACCTGTGTTTAAGCAGCTAAGAGCTGCTCCTTATAGTCCCGTGGGCTGCTTCCTACCCCTGCCTGTCCACAGGTGCCTTTCCCAAGCCTCTCTCCCTGGAAGTCCAGCTCTTTGTGAAGCTCCTTCCTGTCTGCTGCTGAGGACCCTCCCCTCAGGCGTTCTCAGCCTCTCTAGCAGCCCCCGCTGTCTGCTCTGCAGCCTTGTTATCCCAGCTGGAGCTGGACCAGCAATTAGCTGCCGCTGAGGAGATAGCTAGCCTACCTGTTAACCCCTTAGTGGCTGTGGTTGAAGGGGTCTATAGACTCATAGACTTTAAGGTCAGAAGGGACCATCATGATCATCTAGTCTGATCTCCTGCCACCTTCTCAGAGTCTTAGAGTCTGATCCAAAGTCCACTGAAGTCAATGGGAGCCTTTGTTGATCTGGGGTGTTCTAGATCAGTTCAAAAGGTATCAGCCCTCATTTATCTGCAGCGTGCTACCAGGTAGGGGTGCCCCTAGGGCCTGCATGGAGTGGCTGCCATCGTAGTAAGGGTCAAAGAGGTGGCTGGACAGTCCTAAAAGACCCCCTATCCCATAGCACAATGCAGGGCTCTGGATGCTGAGCAGAACAGAGCTGCCTGCTACAGCTTTGGTTTGGGCACTGTTAGAGGGAGGTGATGTTACAAATAAAAACCTGTTTGTTTAGTATAAGCTCCCCGTGCGGTCATGTGGAGAGCACCATGTCACCCATAGCATTTGGGATAGAAGTGGACTGGCTTTTTGCTCTGGGTTTGTACAGCACCTACCACAATGGGGTCCTGCTCCATGACTGGGGCTGCTGGGAGCGACCACAATACAAATAATAAATACATAATACTAATAGGCTGGCGAATGCAGGGTATTCAAATGGGGCAGGTGCTACGGAAGGTATCATCCGTGTTACGCTGATTTTTGATTCTACTTCGCAAAACCAGCAATATATTGTTCATTATTTCCAATCTGTTGGGGGCGGGGGGGATTGCTAGGAGACATGGACTGAATGGTTAGCACAGAGGTTGAACTGCTTCTACTAGGTGTAAATTGCTCTCTACATCCTTCCCTTGTTAAAAAAAAAAGACAGCCAGCAAAATTATACATTTAGGAACTTATTTGACAAATACTTCAGATGCTCTCTATAAACGAATTCATTTCATAGCACTTAATAATGCACTTGAAGAGCTGAAAAGATGAATTTGTTTTCCTATCACTCTGACGGGGCACATAAACGCAATTAAAAGGGTATTACTCTTGGTGGCTAATTGCATTCTCCAAAGTATTCTGATAAGAATGCCAACAGAATTTTTTTTAAACAACTCAATTCAACCATTAGCTTTTTTATTGGGACTGAAAGAAACAAAAAAACCAAAATTCGCTGGAAAATCTCATGAGACCAGCTCTCACATGGCATCACTTCCATTGCTATTCCCAGCAGGAAACACTGCGGTGGAACTAGAAATTTCCTTTTTTCTGTTAAAGGTTTTTTTTAAAATAACGTTGTTGTACTCTTGTCTAATACGTTCATTGATCAGCTTGGCAGGTGGTAAGCAAGATTACTGCCTCCAATGCAAAACATGCTCATTTTATTATTAGCTTCTCCTCTTTCGTCCACCCATTATGCCCTGCTATAAATCCAGATTGGGAGCTCTTTGGGGCAGTTTTCTGATTAGATGTTTGTCCAGCAGCTGGCGCGAAGCCTTGATCCATGATTGGCTTTGAAGCACAATGGTAATACACATTTATTAATCCTGAAGGGTGTCATTCTACTTATTCTTCTATTTAAACTCTGACTCTGTGTGTATTTCAGCAAAATGTACCAAGGAAATGTGGTACATTTACAGTTTACCTTTTCTTAAAAATGACCTTTAAGCTCTAATGAAGGCAGATGACAATGTGCACAAACTGTTTGTTTTTATTGTTTTGAGTTATGTGGCTTCAATGTGAAACTTCTTTTAGAAGCTTAATTACTCCCAGTGCTGCATACATAGTACAGCGAAGGTATCAAGTGAGACAATGAAGGGAGTTTGGTGGTTTTGATCTTCTCATTTTCTGAAATCCGTTCGTTCCAAGCCAGGCAGGTCCTCTGGAGGCCCAGCGATTTGCCAGAATATATTACATTTTTCCAAGATTAGGGCACAACAGATGATTAATGTTTCATGCTAAAATGGCCTTTTCAAGAACTGGGGGGAACCTCACAAGATTAATTTTCTACCTGCACATTGTGATCGAAATCGCAAACAGTATCTTGTAAGTTACCAGAGCAAAGGGAAGCCACATCCTGACACGGAGCTAGGGAAGTAGATCCGTTTAGCTGATGTAAATCAGCATTGTCCCACTGAAGTCAATGGAGCTACACCAATTTGCATCAGCTGAGGATCTAGCCCATAAAGTTTATAAGGGATGAGTCTCCAAGGAATACTACGGGTACGGCTGTGTAGAGAAGCTAGAAATGGCTTCCCACAAAACTAAGCAGTCCGATAGCAAGCCAGGACCAGTTTCTGGCATGAGGACTGCACCAGCAGGCAAACAGAAACTGAGCAAGCATGTCAGCAAAAGCCAGAAAACATCTGCTATGCATCAACAAATGGCCGTGCTGCAGTTCTGGCTGCGGAGGGAGACCAGCGGAAACTCCTGTGGCATGGGCTGAGAGACAGCAAAGCTGGAGGAAGGGGTGTGGTTTGGATCAGAGTAGGTGTGGGACACAAAAACCAGCCTCGGTTTCCTAGACAGACAGCTCTGTGCAGCCCAGAGGTTAGACATAACACCCATGGAAATGCTTCAGTTCAGGTGACTGATAGAGTTGTAACAGAGATCAGTATGGACCATGTGTGAACTGTTCATTCTTAGCTACAGTGGGGTCTGGGTTTCAGTGATTTATGAAGCCATGCCTGTGTAAATGGGACCAGACAGTTGTGCTGAAACTGGACAGAATTCAGACATAACCATAAACTATTTTCACCCCCGGTAATCATACCAACCTTTCTAGAGAATGCACCTTTTCCCACTGAGAAGCTAGAATTTGGGTCACATTCAGAGATGAGTCAAAATAAGAGGAGAGGAAGTATCAGCTGGTACATCTTACACTCTCTTCAGTCCTTGCCAATAATTTCAGGAGCTTGGATTCTTCTGGATATCCACCAGCTTAGTGGCCCAAATTCTGAAGTGAGTCCAGCAAGTCAGAATGGGTGTAATTTATACCTCCTTCCAGTCCCTTTAACATGTGCATGACTCCAGTGTAGGCTCCCTTTAGGCCAATGGTTCTCAACCTTTTCCATAGCACAACCCACAGCCGCCTTGCCTCCCCCATCTCTTATCCCCTCTAAATAGGATCTAGCCAGGACTTTTCTATTTAATAACATGGGAAGAGTAGGGGGTGGTTCCCCCCAGACAGTGGTTCACAAACCCACCGTGATCCCCGCTTTAGGCTCCCTTAAACTTACTTATTGAGTTTCACACCCACTTACCAGACATCCGCCTTACACCTCACCTGTGCCATTGAGTCTAAGATGAGTGTAAGGGAGTCTAAATTGGTGTAACTTCCACACTGAAGGACCAGGAGCAAGTAGTTTGGCAAGCAAGCCATTAACAGGGGGCGTAGTGGGTATAAGTTATAAGTCGCTCCCTTCTCCTTGAAGTGAAAATTACATTGCCCTACTTGAACTTACATTTTCTTCTAGCCCCTTAGTGCTTAAATTACTCCTGTTAAGATCCATTACATACTGGTAAGGAAGTCTAAGTAGATCTAAAGTAGACTAAGTGAGTCTGATTGACGCCACCACACAAATCACTACAACAGGTTGCTTCATAATAAAAAGAAATTCTCAAATTTTTTTTTGCCAATAAGCCTGGTGAATTTGCTTTGCTGTTATGTGTAGGGTGATATTACTAGCTGCTTTGAGTATTTGAATGACAGCTGGAGTATTCATGAAAATGTCTGTTAGTCCCAATGTAGCCCAGAGGATTGTTTGTCTGAAAATCTGTATCCGGAGAGCATTATTGTTATGTGCTATTTGTCAATTGTGTTATTCATTATTCACCTGTTTCAAAAGTCAGAGTCATCGAATCCAGGAGAAGAAACAATACCATGTGAGTTAGGGGACCAATTACAGAGCAGGAATAATGAATAGCAAACAGTCAAAGTAATCAGTTAGTGAAGAACCTATGTGGGCTGGAGCCCATGGCCAAGTTCTAACTCAGTGATACTCACACCTCAGTGGTTCAGAAGCCAGATTAGCATCAGTGTTACCCAAAAGAGCCACAGTCAGGGGAATTCATTGTTTCATTGACTATAGTGCTATATATTCAATCACACAGTGTTTTAAAATCATGTGATGCAAAGAGCCACAGGAGACACATGAAAGAGCCCCTTGTGGCTCGCGAGCCTGAGTCTAAGTCTCACGGCTCTGGCTGCACATAATTAAGGCTAAGCAGAGCTATTTGTACAACAGCCCGTCTTTCAGAGTGCTCTGACATCCATGTCCATAAATACATTTTTGAAGATAGTTGTGCCCTCTCAGGGGCAAGGATAGTTAGTGGTTCCCGTGATGGGTTCCCCTGGAACTGGGGTACCACTGAGCCCTCTGACCCACCAGCCTGGGCTCCCTCTCACACTGTGCTGCTGTGATAAGCTGCAAAGCCCGCCAGCCTGCACTTTCACCAGCATTCACACAGGTAGGGACACACCCAGCTGCAGTTACATACACACAGGTTCTTTAACCAGCCCCTGCATGTGACGGCACAGCTAAGGCACCTCCCAGTTCCTAAGGCATGCACCCAAAATTATACCGTCTTGACTCCTCCCTCAATCTGGAGAAGGATATGCAACAGCTTTCTGCCCCAAGTTATGACTTCCACACACACACTGGTTTTAGACAAAGCAAAAACAAGTTTATTAACTACAAAAGATAGATTTTAAGTGATTATAAGTGATAGCAAACAGATCAAAGCAGATCACCTAGTAAATAAACAAAACCACAAACTGAGCTTAACATACTAGATAGGTAGGATATGAATTAACAAATTCTCACCCTGCGTGATTGTAGCGGGGTGAACACCCGCTCCAGCTCTGAAGGGGATGGAAAAGCCCTGCAGAGGGCTGGGGCTGTGGAAGGGAGCAAAACCCTGGCTGATTGGCGGAAGTGGCTGCAGCTGGGGCCACACCCCAAACTGAGCAACTCGGCCTTATAAGAAGCCCAGGGCAGCCAGAAGCTCAGGAGTCTCACTCTTACTGGAGAGACAGGCAGGCCTGGCTGCTGGGGAACTCACCGGGGACCTAGAGTGAGGCAGGGCTGGGGAAAGGCCTTGGGGGCTGGGAAGCCCTAGGCCAGCAACTCCCCAGGCTGCAGGGCCTGGTCCTAGGCCCACGTAGGTATTGGGGTTGCAGAGGGGCAGCCTGAGGGTGAGTAAAGGCAGCCAGTCCAAACCCCTTGTTGCCTGTGATGATTGGCAGATAGACTGCAGTCTGCCCCAGGGCGCGGGGGCTAGATGGTGACTGGCAGTAGCCACAACTGAGGCGACATGGGGATAGGGGGTGGGGGTTCCCCTAGGTGGGGAGACCCAGAGAGAGAGTGGGGTACTGCCAGGGGGGCAGCAGCCAAGCCAAGGGCACCGGGGTCCAGGAGAGACACGGGGGCCAATGACAGGTGGGACACCTGGCCTGCAGAGGGCGCGCCGACGACTGGTGAGCTAATTCCCGAGACAACCAGCAGGAGACACCGCAGGGGTGGGTCTGCGCCTGATTACAGTGATAAACAGGCTGGCAGATTGTCAAGGCACAAGCTGCCTCGGCTTTGCAGCTTGGGTTTCCCCAGGTTTTCATACACAGGCCAGAAATCCCTTTAGCTTCAGACCGTCACTTCCCCCACCCCCGTTCAGCCTTTATTCCTCAGGTGTTTCTAGGTGTGTTGTTGTAGAGAGAAGGGGGACCCTCCATGATGTCATTTTCCCCCTTTTATATCTTCTTCCCCCTTGCTGGGAAGCTCTTTTGCTGTGACCTGGGTCAAACAGTTCCCATTGTGTAGTGCTCTCTCTGAGAGGTTTCTATTGTACACAGTTCCTGGGGTAATCCTTGTGCTTGTGCATTTCCTCAATAAGCCATTAGCATTGTTTGGCCTTTTTCCTGTTGTACTTGGCAGGCTGCTTGTGGGTGTTTTCAACCTCACAACCTGTTTCAGTGACACATACCTAGCCAAACTTCATAACGTCACATACGACAATAACACATACAATCCAACGAGCTATTAATAGTTAGCAGATCAAGACTTTTATAATGATACCTCACAAGGCATACTTTGTACAAATCATATCCTAATTACATGACAGTGGTGAATGTTGGGGTGCCAGGGTGTCACCGTACACATTTGGGGTCATACATTATCTGGCAAATATGTAGGAATAAAGGAATGCCTGTGCAAATTATGACTGGTGAATGAACAGAAAAAAGGGTCACTTTTTGGGATGATTTATCTGCAGCAAATAATTCAGCCAGTTCTACGCATCACTTCTGAATTTGAGCCTTTGGTTCCAAATTTGTAAGTCACCTCTAATTTGATTAAACAAAAATAAAATGTTGCTAATGTACAGCAGCATACATTTTGTCTAAACCCAGAAACTTTGAGTTGTTGGGTGAGATTGGCAAAACCTCTCTTTTGTTCGATGGTTTTTCTCCCATTGTGGAAACAAGTCTGGGCTTATTAAGAAATGTTTTAATTCTGCTTCTAATCTGTTGTTTTAAAGGGGGCTTTTTGCATTGTTTGGAGTCAGACTGAAATCAAGAACAATTCAAGGAGTTTTCAAAATAAGCACAGAACAAAAAGGGCAAGACAAAAATCCCAGGGTGGGTCTCTCATATGCAAATCAATAAACAAGAAGTGTTAATGTCTGATGATTGGTAGAATAGGCACAAGAGACAAGAGCGGGTCCTCTTGCAGTTGACATTAACAAACTGTGAACAATGCACATTTCTTTGTACAGTATTTACATAGCTTAATGGAGTTTTAAAAGGTCACAATCCGAGCTGGAGACATTTTGGAACTGTGAATTACATACAATTGCATTGTTGAATTCTTAATTATATCCTTAAAGGGTTTACACCCAAAGGAACTTTCACAGCAAAGCCTAGATTGTCTGGCTTGACTTCCTCGTTACAGTTCCATGTACTGTGGGACCCACACACAGACTTCTGGCAGAGATGAAACTGAACCTGTGTCCTCTGCTTGCAAGACTGATGGGCTAGGAAGTGCTCACCCCAATAATGCTACTGAATCTCATTAGCATCCGGCACCTGATTCAATGTTATCAACTTATATAGAGGGGGCTGCACCATAGCAGAAAATTAGTGTTTGCATTAGGTGTGCAAATGCTAAAGCAAGCCTTGTTTGATACTGGGTATTTTGGGGCTTGGCTAA
>NW_020664487.1:12605736-12638509 GCF_002925995.2 Terrapene triunguis | reverse complement strand
GCTAAAGCAAGCCTTGTTTGATACTGGGTATTTTGGGGCTTGGCTAAAGCATGCCTTGCCGTGTTTTGGACAGCTGTTGAGCTCTTTGGTCTGGATAGAAGCAGGTAATTCTGCTGTAATATTCTATTTGAACAACCAAGACTTGGCTGGTGCATAAAACTCGTGCCATTCCATGCATGAACCACCCTGTGTAGCATATGTGTAATGCATGGACGTCAGATACATACACCGAGACCATAGTTGTCAACGGGGTTGAAACCTGAGATCTTGAACACCAAAAGAACAGGCTCCTGCCAGCAGAGCTAAAGGAGCTGCATTAGTCTGATGAGCAAAGCAAACCACATATTCCCTAGGGCTGGTCACTAGCGGGTAGCATGATCTCACACACAGGCTAGTGTATTATATGTGTATAAACTGCTGTAAGGCCCAGGCATGCCAAGTTTGATATGTTGCCCGCCTGTGGCATGCTATATACAATGTGTGTTCCCTTTCAGACTACAGGCTTGTAAGTACGAGTTAGTTCCTGCTGCCATCAGGGAGCCACATTGCATGTGGGTGTTGTGTACAGCGGCGTCTCAAAAGAACCCACTTCAATTCCCCAGCAGCTGTCTCTGTCTACGCACAACACTGCCTCAAGACAGAGCTAAACACGGAGGCAAACTGGAATATTAGTTGTAAAATATCCTAGGCCAGATCCTCTGTTGATGTAAATCCACATAGTGTCATTGTCTCCAACAGAATAACACCAAATTACAGTAGCTGAGGATCTGGCTCTCCAGGTTTGGCCCATTCCCAAGCAGTGCTAGCCAACAGGAAAACAGCAGCTTGCACGACTGCAGCTTAGCCCAAACACATCAGTTTCACTACTCATTAACTTTTTAGCTGACTCAGTTTGCACAATGAAATCCACAAAGGCATTACTTCACACAGACTACGGAAGACAACTTTGAAATCCCCCAGTCAATCCCAATTGTCCACAAACCAGTAGACATGGGAAATGTCTACATTGCAAAGAAAAACCCGTGGCACCGAGTCTCAGAGCCTTGGTCTATTAACTCAGGCTCATGGAGTAGACGTTCCCGCTTGGCCTGGAACCCAGACTCTGAGACCCACCCCCCTCGCTGAGTTTCAGCATGTCTACGCCACTATATTTAATCCCATGAGCCAGAGTCAATTGACCCAGGCTCTGAGGCTGGGTTTTTCTTTGCAGTGTAGATATACCCTATGTAAACTTTGGTCCTGTCCCAGGTCACAAAAGTGGACAACAATCATCCCCTCAGAAGCAAGACAATGTGCTCAAAAGAATATGTTGTGTTAAGGGGATGTAAGACCCTCCAGGAAAATTTTGAAACTGCCAATTTGGTCATATGAATTCAACTGTAAAGGAAATAATAATTTTATGGTTTATTTCAGTTTCAGTTGGTTGTGATGGTGACAAAGGATCACCCTCTTAGGGGTTCTCTATATGGGAAAACTGACTAGAATTGCAATTGTGGAATAAACTATTCTGCAATAGTTATTTCAGAATAGCTCCCTGGGTGAACACTCTCTTCCAGAACAAAAGTGATTTTATTCCAGAATAACTACTCAGCTTTGCAAGGGCACTAATTATTCTGGGGGAAAATGATTTCTATTCTGGAATGGAGTGTCTACATGGGGAGTTTTGTGGTTACTGGGCCTACAAATTTGCTCTAATTGTGAGCTTAACTGTAGAAAGCAAGTGAAAGTTCATAAAATGTCACAATGACCTATAAGAACAAATGTTGATGGGAAAAGGTACAAAAGGGAGACGAACTGAATTAGTCCAAACAAAAAGGCCTACTGATATAACTCAAGGACTGTGCTGAAATCATGCTTAGCAAAACCAGAAGACGCGGAACCAGAAATTAATGAACAAAATGAACATATATTAGGCCTAAGTAGTGGACAAATAATGAGATAGACTATTCCACCCATCACTCCATTTTGGGGTCTTTAAAGAAAGAGATTTGGAGAGGAAGAGATGGAAGAACAACCAGGGCTACTGAGCAATCTACACCATCCTGGCTGCCTGTCCTACTTTTACCAGGGACTTTACCCTAACCTGATGAACGTCCTGACCAGACCAGGCCAGAGAGAGAGACCCAGATGACATCATCATCCCTACTATCTCCAGCTGAATCCCATCTACCACCTGAGATAAAACATGATCAGACTTTAACAGCAACAACAGCAGCAGATCCAACCCATTTAAGCTCACTCCTCTTTTCCTCCAAAGGACAGTTATTACCATCTTTGATACCATCTAAGGGCACGTCTTCACTACCCGCCGGATCGGCGGGTAGCAATCGATCTATTGGGGATCGATTTATCGCGTCTAGTGAAGACGCGATAAAATCAATCCCCGATGGCTCTGCCGTCGACTCCGGAAATCCACCGCGGCAAGAGGCGGAAGCGGAGTCGACGGCGGCGTGGCAGCGGTCGACTCGCCGCTGTCCTCACAGCCAGGTAAGTCGACCTAAAATACGCAACTTCAGCTACGCTATTCACGTAGCTGAAGTTGCGTATCTTAGGTCAACACACACACACCCCGCCCCCGTAGTGTAGAGCTAGCCTAAGAGACTGTCAAACAAAGGGGCTTTTTCCTTCTACAAGCTCTCTCCCACTAAAAGGAAAGGGAACAATGATGCTGTTAAAATGAAAGCCTTACTTAATACTTTACATGTCAAATATTTTAACTGTTTGTCCTTTGCTTTATCTTTAATAAAAGGTTGAAAGGATTTTTAATGGTGTGTTTGCCCTGGTACTAAGCAGGGTGTATACCAAACCCTGACCCTTATTTAACACTGTTTAATATTAGACAGTGACTGACTTATCTTAACACCTTGGACAATTTATTCCAGCTAAATTAATACAACAGGAGCTACTCCAGAATAGTTATTCTGGTTAATTTCCCTCTGAAGGCAAGCCCTTGGGGAGTTCGGGTCCAGTTCCCATAGGAATTCATTGGGAGTTGGGTGTCTAAATTAGAAACTCCCAGTTTGGAAATATTCTACAACCATCGTAACAATAGTCAACACATCTATGCCAATCTAATCTGTTACAATATGCTTTCCTGCTTCATCTCCTACACAAACAAAGTACATATTTAGGCTCTCCCTCCACTCCCCTGAGAGCTGATGGAGAGACTATTTATCCAAGGTTAGTTAATGAGCCATGTGTTATTATATCATATCAAAGTCAGTTAAATATGTTTGATTTGTTTCCTTCTATCTCTTTATGGGGGAAAAACTGAGCAAACAAATGTGTGTGGAGTACAGACATCTAGCTATGTTTTTAAATGACAGTGTTGAAAACCTAAATAAAATAGAAGAGTGGATGGGCACTGACTGCTGCATACAAAATCATTTATCAGCTCACCTAATACAGAATGGGCCAGCAGGAACTCTAGGGTTGGGTTTCCAAGGCCACTCAGCATTGGCCCAAATCTGCCCCATTGAAATCAATGGAAAAACTCCCACTGACCACTGGGATGTGAATTCGGCCAGCACTGGGTGCTTTTGGGCATCCCATCTTTAGTCCCCTGGGAAGCGTAGGAAATAAGGTGGCTATTTCTTAAAATATAACTTCACGTACCCTGTTCAGGGCATTGAATTTAGCTGCCTCTTTCTGATCACAGGCTCTCAGCAGTGTTGCAACATATGCAAGCTGGGTCAGCTAAGCCAAACTTCATGAGCTTACACTCTACAGTTCCCTTTGCAGCGCAAGACAGCATAATTTGGGGTTTTTCACTCCAGAGGGGGGTGCGTGCCTGAGTAGCTGGGAAGTTCCTTAGCTGGAGCCTTCCCATGCAGAGCTGATCACAGCATCTGAATGTAACTGCAGCTGGGTGTGCCCCTACCTGTATGTGTGCTGGTGAAAGCTCAGGCTGGTCACAGCAGTATAGTGTGAGAGGGAGCCCAGGCTGGTGGGTCAGGGGGCTCAGGGGTACCCCAGTTCCAGGTGGCACCCCGCGGGGAACCTGTCACACAAGGTTCATAAATAAATGCTGTCATAAGACTCCTCTGCTGTTTTGGAGAGCAACACATGTACTGCTCTGGGTATGTCTAGACTGCAGTCACTGGGTGTTATTGCAGCTTGAGTAGACATACACAAGCTAGTTTTGATCTAGCAACTCAGTGACCAGAGCAGAGAAGCTGAGGCAGCATGGACTTCTTGTATTAATTTAGATGGCATATATGGGCCCAAAGAGTCAAAGGTGTTAACAGTCCAGCATTAAACAGTGTTAAACAAGGTTTCGGGATTGGTATACAAAGCCCTCAACCTGCCAAGAGCCATGGCAAACACACCATTACAAATCCTTTTAACCTTTTATTAAAAACATATTTTTTGCAACAGCGTTGCAAAACACCCCCAGCAAATATCATTCTGGGATGTATTATTAGGAGTCTTGTAAGCAAGACACAAGAAGTAATTCTTTTGCTCTATTCCATGCTGATAAGGCCTCAGCTGGAGTATTGCATCCAGTTCTGATCACCACATTTCAAACAAGATATGAACAAATTGGAGAAAGTCCAGAGGAGAGCAACAAAAATGATTAAAGATCTAGAAAACATGATCTATGACTGGACGGGCAAACTTTTTGGCCTAAGGGCCACATCGGGTTTTGGAAATTGTATGGAGGGCCACTTAGCGGAGGGGGACATGGCCTGCCCCCCCCCCCCTACCCCCCCCCCCCCCCCCCTCTCGCCCCCTGATGGCCCACCCCCAGGACTCCTCTCCCATCCAACCCCCCTGTTCCCTGATGGCCCCCAGGGACCTCTGCCCCATCCCCACAACCCTGCTTCCTGTCCCCTGACCACCCCCAGAACCCCATCCAACCCCCCCCCCTTCCTGACTGCCCCCCTGGAGCCCTGCCCCATCCAACCACCCATTTCCCCTGTCCCCTGACTGCCCCCAGAACCCCTGCCCCTGACTGTCCCCTGCCGCCCCATCCAACCCCCCCTCCTTCCTGACTGCCCCCCCAGACCCCTTCCCCCATTCAACCCCCCTGTTTCCCCACCCGACCACCCTGACTCCTATCCACACCCCTGTCCCCTGACCACCACCCTGAACTCCCCTGCCCTCTATCCAACCCCCCCTGCTCCCTGCCCCCTTACCGCGCTGCCTGGAGCACCGGTGGCTGGCGGCGCTACAGCCACGCACTGCGCAGCACAGAGACCGGGTCAGGCCAGGCTCTGCAGCGGCGCTGCCCAGGAGCTCGCAGGCCCACCGCCCAGAGCATTGCGCCGGCAGTGGGGCGAGCTGAGGCTGTGGGGGAGGAGAAACAGAGGGGGAGGGACTGGGGGCGAGCCTCCCGGGCCAGGCTCAGGGGCCGGGCAGGAGAGTCCTGCGGGCCAGATGTGGCCCACGGGCCATAGTTTGCCCACCTCTGATCTATGAGAAAAGTTTGAAAAAAATGAGTTTGTTTAGTCTGGAGAAGAGAAGACCGAGGGGGACATGATAACAGTTTTCAAGTAATTAAAAGGTTGTTAAAACAAGGAGGAAGCAAAATTGTTCTCCTTAACCTCTGAGGATAGAACAAGAAGCAATGGGCTTAAATTGCAGCAAGGGCGATTTAGGGTGAACATTAGGAAAAACTTCCTAACTGTCTGGGTGGTTAAGCACTGGAACAAATTGCCTAGGAAGGTTGTGGAATCTCCATCATTTGAGGTTTTTAAGAACAGGCTAGACAAACACCTGTCGGGAATAGTCTAGTCCTGCCATGAGTGCAGGGGACTGGACTAGATGACCTCTTGAGGCCCCTTCCAGTCCTACACTTCTCTGATTCTATACTAAAAAGAAGGAAAAACAGTTAAAACATTTGAAATGTCAAGTATTGAGTAAGGCTTTCATTTTACCAACATCCCTTGGTCCCTTTCCCTTTAGCTGGACAGAAGGGAAAAAACCACCTTGTCTGACACACTCTCTGAGAGGGTAATAACTGTCCATTGGGGGGGAGCGGGGGGGAAGGATAAGTTAGTTGAGATGGGCTGGAGCAGTTGTCATTGCTGTTTTTGTTAAAGTCCAATCTCGTCTCTTAGAAAACAAACCAACGCAAACACACACACGAGGGAAGAGAAAAGAACAGCACAGGTGGAAAATGCAGCTTTTGTCACTGGCGTTGACTCTCACTTGTAATCTCATTGCTGGAAAATCACAGGTGCTGCACATGGTCTTACTAGCCACACCAAGCCATGGCAAACTTGTACCAGCATCAGGCTGTTCAGGGCATTGAATTTAGCTGCCTCTTTCTGATCACAGGCTCTCAGCAGTGTTGCAACATATGCAAGCTGGGTCAGCTAAGCCAAACTCTTACTAGACAGAAGGCAAAAGGTGAGGGGTCAGAAAGAGAAGCACTGAAGTGGGGAAGAAAAAAGACACATGGCGATGAGTGACAGTCTCATGTCTCAGGCGCTGGTTGGGATTTAGCCAGAGCCAGCAGAGGTGAAGGTGGCAATGTCATCTGAGACCGTCAGTCTGGTCGGGACATCTCTCAGGATTATGACCAAGAAGGTCTGGGGTTCCAGGAGCCAGTGGGGGTGGCAGCCATGACAAAGACACTTGCTTCTTCCCCTTCACTTATCTTTCCTGTCTATTTGCATATTTTCCTCCCAAATACTCTCTTGAAGGACCCCAAAAGGAATGAATGGTGGAATAGCTCTTCCCCTCATTATTTTGTCCACCAATTAGGCCTAATAGCCAACTTAGCAATTTTGGCTTATTGATTTCTGGCCCTCACTTTTCTCTTGTTTACCAGACATGATCTTAACACTGTTCTTGAATTATTATCAGTGGGCCTTTGCTGGTTGGACTAATTTAGTCTGTCGACCTTTTTCCATTAACGTTTATTGTTATGGCTTATTGGGATGTGTTATGAACTTTCACTCACCTCTTACAATTGAACTCACATTTAGGATTAATTTGTAGACCCAATCATTACAACAGGCTGTACAAGCCCAGCCAGAGCCCTGGTTAACTATTCACAGGGATAGTCCGTGCTATACTGCCCATTGCCACCGCGTCACTGCTCCAGAACCGAAGCGAGCACCATTCAAGCTAGCTCTGGTAAGGCCACACAGGCTGCAATCAGACTCCCTGATTGCAATCCAGACATGCTCTAGGAGACCTTTTACTGATGCATCTTCAAACCATCTTCTCCAGATTGCAAGCTGTGGGCTTGATTCACCCCGCGTTACTTTGGTTTCACACTGGAATAAATGGAGTGACACCAGTTTAAACTGGGATAACACCATAGTGAATCACCTCCGTAGAAAGTCAACGTCTCCTGGGCTTATGGCCCCTATTTCCCAATTAAACGGTGCAGTGTTTGAGAGCCTGCATTGCTGAAGCAGCTCTCGGTGCCGAGCCTGCTTACATTATTTTTTCAGAAGAATTCCTTCTCCACACTCTTCTCGGGATCAGAGAAAAGGTATGAAAGCAAAGGTACAGCAGTGTCCTTATTTATTTTTAATCTTTTCCTGTGATTTATTATCTGGGACACTGGATTCTCCCCTGAGAGCAGGGCTCCTGTGCTGTGTGTATTCAAGACTGCCATTTATTCATTTAGGCTCCGAGATCTGAGCTTGCAATATCTGATGTTACAGCAAAGTTCTCGCAGGCTCAGGGAGCTTGTTAAATGGAAATTCCACTATTGTTAAAACAAAAAATTCTGCTTTCTGGGGGAAAATATCGGTAAAAACCTGCTGTCTTTCTGTTTGGTAAGCACCTTATTTTTATCAACTAGCGTTGTGAACAAGGTAATGGCTTCATAGGCTGAAGAGTGCTTTTGGTTTGTTGGGGCTGAGGGGTGATCAGGAGCTCTCACAGTGCCAAAGAATATTACAAATACAAAGGGTGAGAAGGGCTCAGCGTAATTACCAGGCAAGTATCTGCAAGACAAGTCACTCCTCCCCTCAACTTCCTGCCATTTGTCCTCTAGGATCATTCAGACTTCAGCCTGAATTCCTGTCCTTTCCTTGAGCCCTGCCCACCACCCATTAAAAAAACCAACATTCCCTGCAAGAGAGTGTCACTTCCCCAGTACAGGAGCTCACGGTAGCAAAGGGAACAGCATGTCACATGCACGCACAGACTCAAGAGATTGAATCTAGTTCCTGCTTCTGCCACCCATTGTGACCTTAGACACGATGCTGGATTTCTCTGTGCCACAGTTCTCCAGCTGTAAAGTGGGAGCAATCGCTCTTCCGTTGTCCCAGACATTGCCTGTCTGGTTTACAGTCATTGAGGTTAAGGCCAGAAGGGACCTCCAGCTCATCCAGTCTCACTTCCTGGATGTCACGGGCCACCAACACCACCCAGCACCTGCCCACTAAACCCGACCACCACAATTAGACCAAAGTCTTACAGCCAAACTATGTGTGCCAGAGGCGGAGAACAGGAGGGACTGAGGGGAACCAGAGCATGAGGCCCCTACACTGGCAGCGAATTGATATACCCAGATGATCCTATGAAGTGACCTGCACCCCATTCTGCAGAGGAAGGTGAGGAAAAACTCCAAGGTCCATGCCCATCTGACCCATGTATGTACAGCCCCCCAGCGCAATGGGGCTGATCTCAGTCGGTGCCCCTAAATGCACCAGGGATGCAGATAAATAATAATAATGCTCAAAATAGCACTTAGTTTTATTCCCCACGTGGCTGGTGTCTTTTGTGTACAGTGAGCCAAAGATCATATTGAAGCTGAGAACCAAAATGGCAGAACTTTTCAATGCAAAAGGGCTTGCGTTTCCAGCAAAAAGTCATCACTAATTCACCCATGCCCCAGAAATATAGTGTGAATATCATACACCCTACTGTGAATTTTTCTTTACCCAGTAATGTCATAATGATGGGGATAGACTACATAATACACCCCTCGGTAAGTAGGTCCTAGGGTGTTCATTCTGGGGACACATGCAAGCAGTTGCTGGCTGAATCTATCTATAGATTCTAGCTGAATCTATCTTTCTATCTATAGTTTTTTTAAATACAAAGGCATCAGCAAGAGGCCCGCAAGCAGTCTGGGAGAATAGTATGAAAGCCCACTGTTTTATTCTGGTCTCCATAATCCAAGAAGGAAGCTCATAAATTGGAGAGAGTTCAGGGAAGAGCAAGAAGAATGATGACACCTTTAGAAAAGAGGCCTCAAAAGGACAGACTCAGAACTCAGTGGCCAGAATGCACAAAATGAGTTAGGCACCTGCGTCCCAGTTTTGGGAGCAATACAGCACACAAAACTCCCACCAAACCCCGTAGGCACCTAAGTTTAAGTTTTTGCAGTGAAAAGTTCCTGTGTTTCTGTCTCTGGGCATGAGCATTGTTGCCTCCCTGTCGGTGCGATTCATGACCCAGGCGGAGATAGGCGTTCAGCTACCTAAGCTGTGCTGGTAGGCCCCTCCGTGCACACCTACCGGGTCGGCCTCCTCAGGCAAGTTCACACCAAACAGGTCAGGAGGAAGAAGGAGGACCTGTGGGGCCAGTGGATAGGGTACTCACCCAGGCTCTGAGACATCCCTGGTTCTAGTTCTCCCCCTTCCCACCCCCTTGCAAGCAGAGAAAGTGAGCAGACATACATACAAGCATGAGGATGATGCTGTAGCCTGGTGGTGAGCACCCTTGCCCTGAACATGGGAGACCCAGGATCCAGGCCTTCTGCTCTAATGGCTATTTAAAAATGATATATCCACACTGCAACAGTTCCAACCGGGGAGCTAATCCACATAGGATTAGCCTAAAGCCCACTGGCTAGGGCACTCACCTGGAAAGTGCCAGAGCTCTATTCAAATCCTTTCAGCTGGGGTCTCCCACAGCCCAGGTGAACACCCTAACCACTGGGCTAACAGTGGTGAGGGAGCTCCTCCTTCCCCACTACCCAGCTTCTTGCTAAAATGGCGTGAGTGTCTGAGTCCAGGAGAGGGGCTCCTGGTCACAGATCAATAGCAGAGTTAGGCACCTAGGTCTAGGCTGCAGGGAGGCGCCTATCTCTGCGAGAGGAGTGGGACTAATCACACAACCATGTCACCGGCATCTCCCATTGGCTGGCTTCAGTGGCTCTGCCTTCATTTTACAGGACACTGAGGTGACCTGACCCCCGCAGAAAGGGCGGGAGAGAAAGGAAGCCAGAGAGAATGTAGCAGTATTTATAAAAAGGGTGTGTCAGCCCTTCATTTTTCATCCACCCTCAAAGGCTTTAATCCCACTTCTCCATAAATTCCCTTACTTCTCAGGCACATCCAAAGTTTCCCAGCGAGGCAGGCATTCGCCTGTGCCCAGCAGTCCCCAGACTCAGGACCTTTTCTTCCCAAGATGATTACATCTCTTCCCGCCCCTTTCTGGAGTTGTATTTCTCACCAGTCACCCAGTCTTCTTACATGATACCTCACCTCCGCTCACTGGAGTGAGTTGGACCTGACTTATATACACCACAGTCCCCTCCCGCTCGCAGCAGCCTCTAACAGGTTTGGTTAATTGGAGTCAGCTGCTTGGGTTTTTTTCTTCCCTTGTTTACACTGTCACATCTCCAATTTTTAAATCAAGAATGGATGCCCTAGTTCAAACAGGAATTGTTCTGGGGGAAGTTCTCTGGCCTCTGTTAGACAGGAGGTAAGACTAGGTGATCACAGTGGTACTTTCTGGCCTTGGAAACTATGGGTACATTACATTTGAGCTGCAACTCCAGCTCCCACAAATATACCCACCCTAGCTCAAGCGGAGCTAACACACTAAAAATGGCACTGCCTGGGCTACCTTGACTACACAGCTATTTGTAGTGCACTGGCTCAAGTGGAACCAGCACAGGTACAGTTACACGAGCTGGGAGTCAAACTTTCCCACTCAAATGTAGACATGCGCTAGGAACTGTTCAATGTGGAGAGAGGGACAAGGGAAGGTTAGCCAAAAGCATCACAAACCAACCCAAGATCCAGTTCCAGGGAACCTGCCATGTAGTTTAGAACCAAAAATAACATTTTATTGAAAATATTATGGGTAGAGCTGGCAACAATGCCTGGCGTTAAGGTTGCCCAACACTTTCCATTACAGCACCCTGTTGTCAGGTGCTTAGAACTTTGCCAAACTTGGAAAAATAGTTTGTGATCATGGAGTTAAAGGCTGTACTATTGTGCAGATGCACATGGGAGCCAAAATTAAGATTGCATAGGCCACCTTAATTCCGGCATTTCGTAACTTTTGAATGCTTGACTCTGTCACCTGACTGTTCTTTTAACGTAGGTTTTTTTGCAAGTTACACATATATAAAATCTAGTACAAGTAAATTCTCACGGTTGCAGAGAAAAGCTTGAAAATGTGACTCATGGGCACCCTAATGGCTCAAAGACAGAAAGCAAGAGAAAAGAAACCAAAATGTGTTCTTTTTAAAAAATCTAATAATTTATAAGACAACCTCATAATTTGGGGTGGGCCTGACTTGTGATTTGTGAACAGTTGGGGTTGGCATACTGCACGGGACTCGGAAAAGGAAACTGACTAGACACAAAAGTAAAAACTGACCTGATGATTTCCATTGTTCAAGCCAAACGAGAGGCAAAAATAGCTACACTGTTAAAGTAATATAGATTTTAAAGCCTGTCAGTCTGAATATTTGAATTTGTTACTAAGGCATGTGAAGAGGTTTTTTATTCCTTTTCCATATAAGATTTTTAACCAGAGAGTGTCCCTTAGAGTGTTCTTTAGTTTCAAACTGGCCTTCTTCGATGGGATGAAACATGATGGTGAAAACAGACTTTGCAGAACGTCCCAATCTTGGTTCTTTGCCCAGTTATACCCTAGAGGATGGGAGGGGAGAGAGAGAGAGAGAGAGAGAGAGAGAGAGAGTGTACATGCACACTCAAACATTGTGAAGGCAGAGAAAAATGGAAAACTCTACAGCATTTTTAGGTGGGTTTTGTCTACCCAAAGAAAACATTTTGCAAGCTGATGTCTTTTCATTCTCATACCAATGCACATGGACGATATCATGCTGTGCCACACACAACAGCAAAGGTAAAGTGATGCTGTTTCTGTAGAGCGACAAAGCCATGGGGACCTGGTTTGTCTGTTTTGTTTTGATTTCTAATGACAAGAGAAAGTTAGATGGAAGGAAATTCACAGCAGCTCTGCCAAAATGGAGTCATGGAGCACATAGAGTGGAACAATGACCCTACAGCTTGCTCCCCTCATGCCAGTAACCCCTCCCTGGCAAGAGTACTTGGATCCAAATCCCCACATTGCTGGAGGAGGTGCTGGAGGGGAGCTGCTCCATGACCATGCTGCAGCATAAGCGCTCTATAGGTAGGGTGAGCAGATGTCCTGTTTTTAAAGGAACAGTCCCATTTTTTGTGACTTTCTCTTATATAGGCACCTATTACCCCGCACCCCCGTCCTGTTTTTTCACTGTTGCTATCTGGTAACACTATCTATGGGCCATGCTCCAGAGCCAGAGGTAGTGTAGTCATCAAGTTGGCTGTCCTGCATTTGCTGGAAGGAGGCCAGGATCTTGCATGGAGCAGCAGGTACCCTGCATGGATCTACAGGGCTGGGTGAGAGGTCTTGGGAGCTCTTCCGGCTCCTCCTGGTTAGACGCTGCACCTGCTGCTCACCTCTCTCACCAGGGAGAGGGCAGGACAGTTGGCATACATTCAGCGCTGAGAGGCTTTTGCAGTGCTTTGGCTTTTTCTATGGAAGGGGAGGGGGTGGGCCTGAAGGATGCGTGAAATTTCCCCCAGGACCAAGTGTTTCCACAAAGCTCTCTTAATCCCTGCCTCTCTGAGGGCTGAGGGCACAGAGAGAGGGATTGCAAAGGAAGGCTGGTGTCCCCCTAATGGGCTGTGGAGGGGGTATGAATGTGCTGATGCAGAGGGAGAGTTGGGGGCACAGGCCGGGGTCAGGCTGGATATGGTTATTTGAATTCACACTTAGAACCTCGCATAGAGGATGAGGATGCACACGGACTAGAATAGCAGTCGCAGGGGGGCTGTGCTGCAGGCCTGCAGCCTGAGAAGAATGTTGGAGAGCAAGTTCTGCGCCCCAGGAAACAGGAGCGGCGCCAGGGTTTTTGGCGCCCTAGGCGGGGGTCCTTCCGCACTCCCGGTCGTCGTCGGCAATTCCCAGTCTTCGGGGCACTTCGGCGGCGGGTCCCAGAGCGAGTGAAGGACCCGCCGCAGAATTGCCACCAAAGACCCAGAGCACGGAAAGACCCCCCGCCGCCGAATTGCCGCCAAGGGCGGCAAAATGCCGCCCTCCCAAATCCTGGTGCCCTAGGCGAGTGCCTAGGTCGCCTAAATGGAAGCGCCAGCCCTGCCAGGAAATCCCGGAGGATTTGCCAGCACAAAACCTTTCCTCGTACAAAATCTGCTTTCTGCAGTGAGAGAGAGAGGGGAGGTTCACCACCTTGAGCGAGCAGATGCTGGGAAATGCAGAAAGGCTGCTGGAGCAAAGGCCAAAAATATAAAAATCCCTTCAATGGTTTTCACTTTGAGGGAAGATGAATTTTGTACATTATCTGACTGAGATGAGTTAGGGAAAGGTTTGGTTTACAAAACACAAAACAGTACAGAGCTTTTCAAGGTGTGCCAAAAGTAGTTATGGTTTTGAAACAAGATTCTGCTTCAAAGAGAGAGATTACATTAAGAAGCAACCTACATAGCTAATGATAGTTACAGCTGGCTGAAAATTTTTCGACAGAGCAGTTTTCTGTTGAAAAATGGAGTTTAACTGAAATCTAAACATTTTGCAGGAACATGTCAATTTTGACAAAAATATTTATGGGGGGGGGGAAATCCAAGTGATTCATTTTGACATTCTCATTTTGTCTTGATAATATCAAAATGATTCATTTCAATTAAGGAAAAAATGTTTAATTTTGACTTTATCATTTTGATTCACTTCATTGACACTTTGATGTGATAATTTAATACAAGATTAAAGTTAATATTTTATCTTTAATAGTTGCACATAATATAAAAGTCAAAATAAAATCTTTCAACATTATTGAACCAAAAATGATTCAATGTTTCCAAACTGAAATTTTTCAGAATTTTCATTCTTTGGGAAGTTTCCAAATTTCTGTTTTTGTTCCAATTGGGAACTTTTTTTTGTTTTGAAATGTCAGAAATTCCCACAGAACAGAAAGTCCAGCCAGTTCTATCCATCAGTGTATGTTTGGCTGCTGGAATTTTCAAAACATTTACCAGATTAATACACTATGTTCTGCAACAACTCCTGTAAAATATTCTGCAGTAATAACCCCAAACTGTACATCTTGCTTTAGTGCTAGCACAGAGTTTGGGATCGCTGCAGTGGGATTATATATTGCAAGGGATAAGGTCAACATTTCTCTAAGGCAATTGCTTCAGATCTGCTTCTTCAAAAATTATGCTGAAAAGTATTTACATAAATTGTTCTCGTGGTTTCAGTCAGGCTACTCCTATGGATAAGATTTTCTCAGCATGAGTAAGATTGGCAGGGTAGTCCCCTGGTGAGAAAAAGAGATGGTCAAAAAAGGGGGGTGAATTTAGCACACACACACAAAAATCCAAAGCAGAGCAGGACAGGCTCTGAAAGTGTGTCTACACTGAAATGAAAGCCCGCGCTTGAGCCTGGACTCAAAGCTAACCCCCCTAGCATCTACAGTACAATTGTGCTAACCCAGGGTCCCATGATCCTGCAGGGCTGGACGTTCCGAGCTCAAGTCCAGCTGGGACCCAAGATCTGATCCCTATTGCTTTGCAGTGTAACTTCAGCCCCACTTGACTCAGGTCCCAGGAATCATCCAGAAGTATCCCAGAATTCCATGGGACAGCTTGCTTAGTCCTCTCTATCCCAACAGTGTGCAGTCCACTCTATTGACTCTAAAATGGGTCATCAGATTCAAATCCCACTAACCCTGGGCTTACATGGCAGTGTAGACAGACCCTTGTTGAGCAATACTCCTGTTAGTGGAGCTCTGGCATGAAAACACAAGTTTGACAGAGAACACACACAAATTTTCCTTTGGGAGCATGTGCACCACATTCATTGACATCAACAGGGGTCATGGTGCATAGTAAAGGACAGAATATAGCCTATAAACCTTGATACCTTCCTGATATAGACCACACTTTTTAAATTCAAAATTGATTTGGCTTGGTTTCCTGGGTTTTCAAGAGTGGTTTTCCATGTCTAAATAGGGGGTGGCTTGGAGGTGATTTTAATACCTTGACTGCATCTACAACAGCCTGTACAATGAATTGTACAACCATCTCTTTTCTTTCCTCACCTGGCCCCTTTGCTCCATCCATACCACTCCCTTCCCAGCTCCCTACATGCCATCCCAATTTCATCTCTGGGCCTTCAGTCATGCTCCTCCTTACCTTTGGAATCACCCTGTCCCACCATCCTCTCAGCCTTCCAGTCTCTCTTTAAACACTCTTCTCCCAGAAGCCCTATGAACCTAATCTTCCCCTCCAGTTAACTGCATCTCAGTGTAACCCTGAAGGAGTCTGCATCACTAACCATCCACCTGATCACACTTATTGAACCTTTCCCCTTCCATTCCTCTCCCAATTAGTATCAGATTTCTCCTGGCCCAGCTCAGCCAGGATCCCCTCCCCAATAGATTCTATGCTTCACTTTTCTGACTTGGTACCTTCATCACCACCTTCCAGTGTTTTGTGGGTGAAGACAGTTAATGTCACAGTAGAATGTTTGTAAGCAGGATTTTTGCCTATGCTTAACAGCAGTGTATGAGCATCTCAGGACTGGAAACTATCTCATACCGTGACAGGCTGTACCCTTATGATCACCCTTTTTACAGGACTATGATCAATGTACAAAATTCTTCCCTCAGAGGTCATGTTTTCAAGACCTTTATTCATTTTGTTGCTCTTCTCTGGATTCTCTCCAATTTGTCCACATCCTTCCTGTAATGTGGCACCCAGAACTAGACATAGTACTCCAGTTGAGGCTTAATCAGCGCGGAGTAGAGCAGAATTACTCCTCATGTCTTGCTTACAGCACTCCTGTTAATACATCCCAGAATGATGTTTGCTCTTTTTTGCAACAGCGTTACATTGTTGACTCATATTTAGCTTGTGAACCACTAGATCCCCAGATCCCTTTCCACAGTACTCCTTCCTATGCAGTCATTTTGTATGTGTGGAAGTGATTGTTCCGTCCTAAATGGAGTACTTTGCATTTGTCCTTATTGAATTTCATCCTGTTTGCTTCGAATCATTTCTCCAGGTTGTCCAGATCATTTTGAATTTTAATCCTATCCTCCAAAGCACTTGCAACCCCTCCCAGCTTGGTATCGTCCACAAACTTTATAACTTTGCCATTATCTAAATCATTGATGAAGATATTGAACAGAATTGGACCCAGGGTTAAGCAGCCATTCTTTGGAAGGAAGAAGGGTATGAGCGATACATTTACAAATTGGCAATGAAACAGCTGGAAATCCCTGTGCAAACAGACTTTCTGTCTCCTGAACCTCAGCTGGAGATGATTTTCAAAGAGGAAAATACCTACAAGTAGTGAGAACAGAGGACACAAATCTCTTCCTTCATCTCTATTCACGGCATCAACAACACTTGAAAGACAAAGGAAGCATCATGGGACTGGGGAGTGATCCTGGCTGAAAGCTTCCACCAGTAAGTCTGCTAGAACATGTGGTGAGAGATCCTTTGCTTTGAATTCACTGTCGCTTGTTAAGTTAGGCATTAGTTGTGTTTTACCTTTTATTTCTTTGTAATAAATTCTGACTTTTATGCTTCATTAATTGTAAACACTAAAAATCTATCTTTCTGTAGATAATAAACTTGTTTTATCTAAGCCAGTGTGTTTAGATGGAAGGCTTTTGGGAGCTTCCATCTGAAATAACAAAATTGTGTATATCATTTTGTATTAATAAAATGACAGACTTTCTATGAGCTTGCATTGTCCAGGAGGGTGCTGGGCAGTACAAGATGCACATTTTGGGGGGAAAGTCTGGCACTGGGAATTTTCTGGTGTCACTCTGCAGTATAATTCAAGAATGGCAGGCTGGCTGGCTGAAGCATTCTTGCAGTATAGTTGGGGGTAATTTACATGCCGGGGGCTGAGTTTGAGCAGACGAGGAGTGGCTACTCTCAGCGCAGAACAGTGTAAAAGGCACCCCAGGTTGGAGAACTGAGGGGACACAGCTGTCCAACAGTCCAGATTGTTTCCTAGGGAATGTCACATGACTTAATAATGTATGTCCTCAGCAGGAATAAAGCTAGTCTGAATTATTATAGAGTATTTACACCAGGCAGGAGAAATTAATAAAAGATAGGCCACTACTGTTTTCAACTCTATGGGACAAGCCAGGTAAACACATATATTATGCTGTGAAGCAATTTTTAGAAGGAACATAGGTCAATGTTACAATTTTCAGGAAGGAGTTTTTGAAAAGCTAACCCTCATCTCCTTAAAATTCACAGCTCTGTTATGTATTCAATCATTAACACCTAATCCTGTGTAACTCAGGAAAGAGGAATGAACTATGGAACATTTCCTATGAAAGCCACAACCTCCTTAGAGTGAAACACCGAGACTGCTCTTTGAATACATTATGTGCTATGGAGTCCTACTGAGTTGTAAAGTATGCCATGTGATAATATTCAGCTAAAAAGGGAAAGGCTCCATAATATGGGGGTTTAAGGCATTTCTCAATTGTTAAGCAAAATCATTTCAATTTCCAGACTGGACCAAACCTGTCATCCATCCAGTCCGGTATTTTCTCTCCATCAGTGGCCAGGACCAGATGCTTCAGAAGAAAGTGCAAGAAGCCCTATAGCAGGTAGTTATAAGATAATGCCCTATTCATCCTCATGGGAAAGGGTTGCAAACAACTTCCAGCACTGCAGCACAGACTAATTGAGCTAAAGGAGTCAAACCACTTTAAAGTGAGAGAGAAAAATCTAATCAAGTTCTTCTCAAAGTCATTAGCGGGAAAGTGGACTTCAAGGTTGCTGGAAAGGTCATGGGAGGGCAGAAAAAGCGAGAGAGGCATTGGACTGGTTCTTCTCACACTGGCCCTGTTTGGCGGTAGTGTTGGGTATCCAGAATGTGTACTGAACAATCTTCTGCACCATGCACAAAGAGGGCGTTGAAAAGTAAACCAAGAGAAGACAAGTATTAGGGGGTGTCACGTTATTGATTTGAACTGGGACCATATAGAACATGGTTGCAACCAAAGTCCTGTAGTGGCACCAAATCTTGTATAAAGGGGTGTCAAATGAGGTGTCTAAGACAAGGTTATGGTTTGTGGATTATGATTATGCTGTCTATATGTGTGTATCAATTTTGTAGTTGAAGTTATGAATATTGGCTCTATACTGTCTGTATTTCAAACTTAGGTTATGCTTCTGGGAAACTTCCCAGACAAGTTGGTGTTAGCTCTGCCTAGCTTGCTTGATGGCCCATTAAGGACCATCAGCTATACAACTGACCCATTGAGAGAAGGCAAATACGCCTTGCAACTCAGCAAAGTATGCAGGGACTGGCCGATGTGACTCCAGACTCCATTTTGCTGTAATTCTCCACAGTAAGGACAAAGAGATGTTCTTACACCTGGAAAAGACTATAAAAGGCTGAGGCCTCTCCTCCATCTTGTCTTCAATCCTGCTTCTTACCTCTGGAGGGACTTTGCTACGAATGGAAGTACTGATGACCCATCCCAGCTGCGGATGTACTCCAGAGACTTGATTTTGAACCTGCAGTTTATTTCATCACTGCTACAAGCCTGAACCAAAAACTTTGCCATTAGTGTATGTAATTGATTCCATTTAACCAATTCTAGATCTCATCTCTATCTTTTTCCTTTTATGAATAAACGTTTAGATTTTAGATTCTAAAGGATTGGCAACAGCGTGATTTGTGGGTAAGATCTAATTTGTATATTGACCTGGGTCTGGGGCTTGGTCCTGTGGGATCAGGAGAACCTTTTTTCTTTTACTGGGGTATTGGTTTTCATAACCATTTGTCCCCATGATGAGTGGCACTGGTGGTGATACTGGGAAACTGGAGTGTCTAAGGAAATTGCTTTTGTGACTTGTGGTTAGCCAGTGGGGATGAGACCGAAGTCCTCTTAATCTGGCTGGTTTGGTTCGCCTTAGAGGTGGAAAAACCCCAGCCTTGGGCTGTAATTGCCCTGTTGGAGCAATTTGTCCTAAATTGGCCCTCTCAGTTGGGTCCCGCCAGAACCGTAGCGTTACAGGGGGACAGGCTGGAACCTGGCCAGCATAGCACTGGCCAAAACCTCTGGATTGACAGACCTGCGGAAGGCTCTTCTCCAGCTACCAATGGCCACAAGACTCTCCAGCAACACAGGGGGAGATGGACACAATGCTGTATGCACATCCCCACTACCCTGCGACCCAGCGTGCCCTAGGAGCCTCTTTAGCAGCTTTTCTCCAGCAGAGGATTCTCCCACACAGGAGAAAAGCCTCCACTGATTATATGGCCACTTTTCATCCACCAAAGCAGCAGACATAGCTAGGATGAGAACACCTGGATCCTGACTCCAAATCTTGTGCTAATAATGCTTGACTAAACTTCTGCCCTTATCCCCAAAGGCTACAGGTATTTGTTGCAAATGAGAACCCCATGCTTCTCAAATAGCAGAATGCAGAGCGCTGAGATACATAACGTTTTCATTAATCATATTTACAACTGTGGTTGCGTCAGATGACGGACTCCTTTTCAGACACCTTGATTCCACATGAACTGTATCTGCACAGAAGAACAGCCTGTTCTGTTCTACAAGCGAGAGAGTCTATAGAAAGTTGACTTTTACATGAGCTATCGAGGTACTTAATTTTAAGTGTGTACGCTTGCCTAATGGTGACTAACCTCTAATGGCCTGAAAAATGCGTAAACCTGACATATCCAATAAAATCAGTGTAATTATACTTTCTGTACCAGGCATTTGAGAACATGAACAATGTGTGTTCAGGAAGAATAATGTTTCATTGAAACTGCAGGGGATATAATGGGACTTAGTATTCATGGGGTTGTAACAAAATATTTTTTACCGATCTCCACTGATTGTGAAATTATCTATACTGAAGAAACTGGAGAAATTGGATGTACTCTACACCAAAGACTAAAGGAGCATAAAATATACACTATTGCAGTTACAAGGCACATAAAATCTTATTGTATCTGTGATAAATATTTGTGCTTGAGCAATTTTACAAACTACTTTCTGTGGGGAATGGTTAAGGAAGAGAAGGATGCCTTATTTATCAGTTTTAAAGTGCAGCAACTCCCAGGACCAGTGACGAGCAGGCTGTAATGTATCTGCCCTCAAAAATATTCAATTAATTATATAATTTGGCATTCAAAAAGCTCTTTTTTTCTTGTTACGCTGTTATCAGTAGATAGATGCAACATCTCATGGGCTGCATAAATGAAGTCAGAAGAGAACCCTAAAGGGATGCTGTTAAGATTAAAATCATATATTAAAAGAAAATTCCCCCATGAAGAATGTAGAGCCCACAGCTCAGAGTTTGATGGAGAAGCTAACACAGCATTAAGCTGCGTTAAACTTTTTTGCAAGTTCTTTGTGGAACTTGGAGAAGCTATGGGCCAGATAGGTGAGGAGTTAGGTCAGTGCGAGTTAGGCACTGAATCTGCTTAGGTGTTTTGAAAATCGCACAGGCACTTAACTGCCTCTTTAGGTTCATGATTACTTTTGAATATCTTGCTCCATGTGCAACCCCTCCCCCTGCCCCCTGCCAATCACAAACCAGGATGTGGGCAGTCAAGCCCAATGGTTTGAGCAGGATCCAGGCCTAGAGGTCAGACCATGAGTCAAGGATCAGAGCCAGAGTAGGGTGGCAGCACTGGAGCAGACTGGGACAGGACAGGAGCGAGACGGAAGCAGGACTGGAGCAATGCTGTGAACAAGGCCGGGGCAGGACCGGAGCACGGCTGGCACAGGAGCGATCGCAGCTGTAGCCACAAGCATTGAGCCACCAGAGATTGTTGCTGTTGGGCCTAAGAGCAGGTTTGGTGACTTCCTTAGCCAATCAGGTGGAGTCGTCAATCGGGTGGCCCTGCTGGGGCTCAGGCTGCCCTGAGACTGAGCAAGCACACATGCAAGTCCTCATTCCTGACACCCCGCACACCATCTTGCACCTGGTCTTCAGCCTCCCATGCTTGCCCTCCCCTCCATAGCTGCAGATCTCCTCCTCCACAGCAGGTGTTCCAGCAGGGGTTGTTGTGAGAGAACTGGATTTGACATAACTCGCAGCTGTTGTTCGATGTTGTTAGATGTTGGCTGCATGTGAGAGTTCTCTGTGTGCTGTCTCAGATCTGCGCAGATAGTTGGCATAGCAGATCTCGAGCGAAATGCCCAGTAACCACAGACTTGATTCGTAGCGAAGGCGCTTGGTCAGATTTATTGTCAACAAATCACAGTCCTAATGTCCTGGCTCAATGGTTACAGTTATACTAACACATGTGTTCCCGTTGCAATGGACTAGCTCAGTTAATGGCGGGACTTTCCATTATCCCCTAGGCCACCCAAAGACACTCCCTCTGAGACAAACAAGTTACGTATTGCCCTTCTGACATAGTTAGTTACTGCCCCATGACGTCAGTTGTTACCAACCATTACCTTGTACATATTGGTTCGATCAAAACATCTCTATCCATCGCACTGTCATCCTGACCTTATCCCTTGTTATCTTTTGGAGGAGGGTGTTTGTACCATACTTGGTATCGGGGTGTTCTGGTACCATCCTTCTGGAATGTGTTTGTGTGAGTGTCCTGTGCCTAGCCTTTCTTAGGAATGTGTGTTTTTGCAATACCAGCCCTTTTCTTGCCAGGTTCTGTAAGCTCACAGCCTGTCTCTTGCTAACTTTTGGTTTATATTAGCAAGGCTTGACCACTACTTTAGTTCAGGCCTCATACCAGGCCTTTGATATATGGGCTTATGTCTCAGGCTCTCTTTCTACTACAACAGCCATCTTGTGCACTTAACCCCCATAAGCTGGAACTGAGGCCACCACATAGGAATAATTTGGCCTTGCTCAGGCAAACAGAACAAAAACAGCTGCAAGCTGTGGTTTTACTGACTAGGATAGATAAAGTGAAAGGACAGATTCATAAGGGGGTTGGGGGTAGTATGGAAAACTGTCCTTGATTCTGGTTGTTTGTGTTTGTAAGTTTCTTGCTGAAGCTGCTTTGCTGATAAGCAGAATAATAAATGATTCTTGGCTGTTGCTAGGGAATTGTTAGTCTATTAGGGGCTATTATGAGTTATGTGCTTTGTCTGGAGAAACCTATAAAGAGTTTAGTTAGAAAGTATGCTTTGGAGAAGTTTGGATTTCCTATGAGCAAGGAGTCACTGACATAAAAACTCCCCAGCAGCTAGGCAGAAGGCTGACCACTGGACCCCGGTGTTGTCATTCGACACCATCTCAGACTTTGGGTAACTACATTTATTTGGGGTGCTCTAGACCAACTGTTGTTTTAGAACTGTGCTTTGTACTTAATAAAAACAAGGATTTTGGGGTGGAAGCACTTTTGTGTGTACCAGTCATTTATCAAATGGAGGTGCTGTGTCCCCCACTGATTTATTACCTGACATCACCTGGAGAACAAGACTAGTTACCAAACTTTGGGTTCAGATAACCCCAGGTAGCAGGGTGAGGAGGAGCACTGATGCCATAAAGATGGCTGAACCAACTCACCACGCAACCAAAGACAGCATCACGCATGCCAGGCTCCTTCTCTGAAATACGTGGTGGCAGATCTCCATAAAAGGTTCCATCTGCCAAAGGAAAACCATCAGCCCATAATTAAGTTGACTGGGCAGAGGGCACGTGGGAGCCTGCAGGGCATGAGGCTCATCCGATGCCGTTAATGGTGACAAAGCTACAGGACTGCAGTAATTCAATGTAAACCAGGGTCACAGTTCAGGGAAACTGCACGTCTCGTAGTCCAGCCAGAGCACACATTCTAAACTTACGCCTCCTCAGCCATCACCACCCTTGGGCAGACACCCACATCTCTCTCCCTGCTGATGGGGCTTTTCCAGGCTGCACAGTTCCCTGCTTACACTGAGTTCCTCACCAAGTCAGACTGCCTAAACAGGCCAGCTTACTGGCATTGCTTTCTCCTCAGAGGCTATAAACAGTGCAATTACCCACAGTTATAAGGTACCATACAGGTATTCCTAAGTGTGGCAGCGTGGACTAGGTCTGGCGGCCCCCTGCTGGAGGACTCACGGCCCTGCGTCACCTTGCCCCAAAATAGCAGAGAGAAGTCCTCCAGGCAGCCTAGAGTGACTGCAGAGGAGCAGCCAATCAAAGAGGCTGATGGAGCAACCAATAAGGGGCCAGAAGGGCTAGATAAAAGGCAAGCAGCAGAGCAGAGCTTTCAGTTGCTGTGTGGAGCTCAAGGAGGGAGGATTGGGCGCCTGGCTGGCTAGATGAACAGCAGGACCACGGACAGCTCACTGCAGAGAGCTCACCAAACAGAACCAAGCCCGGGGAAGGCTCCCAAAGAATGGGTGCCTGGCTGGCTGGATAGCGTAGCAGCAGGACTATCGAAAGGTCAGTGTGGGCAGTGAGCCCGGGAGACTGTGGACAAAACCTGCCCAGACCAGGCGAGGGTACCAAGATGGGCCCTGCTGGTCTGGTTGCAGACTGAGCCCAGGGAGGGCTGCTGAAAGGACACCAGCTAAGGGTCCTGAGATGGACCCTGACTAGGGCTATGGCTACACTGGCGCTTTACAGCGCTGCAACTTTCTCGCTCAGGGGTGTAAAAAACACACCCCTGAGCAGGGTTGGCTCCAGGGTTTTTGCCACCCCAAGCAGCAAAAAAAACAAACAAACAAAAAAAAAGCTGCGATCGTGATCAGCTCTACCGCCGCCGCTTCAGTCTTCGGCGGCAATTCGGCGGCTGGTCCTTCGCTCCGAGAGGGAGTGAGGGACCCGCCGCCGAATTGCCGCCAAGAGCCTGACGTGCCGCCCCTCTCCGTTGGCCGCCCCAAGCACCTGCTTGCTGGGCTGGTGCCTGGAGCCGGCCCTGCCCCTGAGCACAGAAAGTTACAGCGCTGTAACGCACTAGTGTAAACAGTGCTGTAAGCTAATCCCCTCGTGGAGGTGGAGTACCTGCAGCGCTGGGAGAGCTCTCTCCCAGCGCTGGCATGCGACCACACTCGCACTTCGAAACGCTGCCGCAGGAGCGCTCCCGCAGCAGCGCTTTGGGGTTTCGAGTGTAGCCACGGCTTAGGTGTCTGAAGGCAGTGACTCTGGGAAGAAGCCTGAGAGCTATGGCCCCATACCAGGGCTGTGATAAGAACACCCGAAAGGGGGGACAGCATGTGTGGCTTGGCTGGAGGACTGAGTCGCTGAAGACCTGCTGAGAGAACCATTGGCTGGGAGGCACTAGCGAGAGGCGGCTGCCACTCCGTTGGAAGACCTAAACCAAAAGCAGGCTCACACCCAGCCAACCAAAGGGGCCGCCTGCAATAGGTGCACGCCGCCCCATGAAAAGACTGATTGCAGGCATATCAGCCAGAGAAAGGGGGCGCTCATGAGAGGTGGGTCATTCTAAGCAAGCACATTTATTCTTAAGGTAAAAGTATTGCAGAGAAAACATATTAAAAGAACCTGCACACACCCAAGCTAATAAGTTCACCAGAGATCATCTCCAACTCCAAGAAGGGCTCTGGTAAGTGATCAGTCCTTCAAACTGCATCAAGGGGTTTTCCTGGGGTTACAAGTCCATAACCGCTCTTGATCACAACAAGTGCTCCCAAAATCTGTATGTCACACTCTTATTCAATTGGTCTCTTTGATCTTGGGACCCTGGGAACAGATAATCAGCAGGCAATTGCCCTCTCCTTGGGCCATAACTTCAAAGAACTAGGTTATTGCAAAACCATAGGTGGGGGTACAGTGTGGAAATTTCCATTCACCTCTCTCCACATATTTCCCATAAAATCTACTTCACATGTATTGTTCGGAAAGATCTCTGTCTGCCACATGGTCCAATGTAGTTCTTTGATTGTCCAGGCCCACAATAATACATAACCTTTGCATTTAATACAAAGGACTCCAAAGATACACACACAAAAATCCAATTAAGGTTTATCAAGGGTGTTGCAGGAAATTACCATATCTGTCACAACTAGTACTGTGAACAGAGACCCCAGCTATATTATTATTATTTACATCACAGCACTGCCTAGCAGCCCAAGCTGACATCAGGACCCCACTTTGCGGGGCCTTGAACAAATGCAGTGAGAGACTCCTGGCCCTGCAGAGCTAACAATCTAAACAGACAAACAAAGGGGAAGGTGTATCTCCAAGGTCATTATCAGAGCCAGGAGTAAAACCAATCTCTCTTAAATCCCACTGCAGATCAGCTGGCCCCATTGCCTCTTGGAAATGGGTACAGAGCTCTCAGTTAGAGGTAGGGTTACGGACAGAGTTGTCCAAAACTGCCGAGATGTTTTTCATACAATTTTGCAATTTCATTTTGGGCAATTTCCCAGCCATGGTATTTTGACACAGAGATCAGCACTGCACAGCAACAGTGAAAGGCCGAGTTTAGATAAAGTACACACTCATTTGCAAACACAGAAGGGGCAGCTTAAGTTGATTCCAGACTGGCATCTCAAGTGAATTCAAAGCAATGGTGACTGCCCCAGAGCCGCACACACCCACATGAGTGGCAGTGCTCCATAAAACACAATAGATTCAAGCAGAAGCAGCAGCATAGCTGGTCTGGCCTCCCAGCCTGGTTCTCCACCATCTCACTGCTGTAACTGTATAGCCAAGACATTAGCTACACTCTCCATCAGACATTGCACAGAACGTAGGCTTCAAATGCACATTAGTGGGCAAATATCCCTCAGTGTCTGTACAGCCTCATGTATTAGTGTGGTCTTGATTTTTCCATGCTGTCTTCTTCATCGCAAACTGTAATAATCTCCTCCCCCTCACCACCACCACCCCAAGTACTATGGGAGGATTTTTTTAAATAGCCAGACCACATGCAAGAACTCATTGTAAATCATCCTCATCCTTTCAAAGTTACACTATGAGAATGCAGGAAAGCATCCTCATACTAGCCAAATTACATCTAAATGAGGCAGGAGCCCAAGCCACAAATGGATTTTTAAGCCTCACCCATTTGGTGAGGCGGTTGAAATCAGAGGGGCTGTTCAGCCATACGGAGAGACAGGCGCTGTTGCAAAGTTCATACCAGGCTGCAAATGGATTGAAATTGACTGCTTCTTCACTATGGCTGCTGCCTGCAGAGTTCCAGTGAAGTTCAAGCAGAACTTAAAGCTGCTTCCACCACAGCAGGAATCCTCAGGAAAGGCTACTGCACTTAAGTGTCTACGTCTCCCCTGAGCCTCACTTGCACCCTCGCTGCTCCAGCGCCAGTGAATCTGTCCCATCGTATGTAAGTCCTCCAATACCCTAAAAGAACCCACTGAGAGAACTGGGAGTCAGTAATGTCTGAGGGGTTTGGAGGAAGCACCAAGAGGAATGGAGAGAAGCCAAGTCAGGGTCACGGAAGACAATTAACAATGAGCTGAAGTGGTATATCCAAGATCAGCCCATTGGAAATTCTGTTGGAGCACCATCATGGGCAACACAGAAGTCCTGCCCATTCATTAGACAGTCTCAGACTGCAGCATTCCACAGCCTCTTCAGTTTTCTTAGCTCAGCCTAGAAACTAGGGCTCCAGTCTGTGTTTCTAAGAGCCCAATCTGGAAGGTGCTGACTGCCCTCTATTCCCAGCTATGTCCAAGTGTCAGCACTGGGCAGCAGGCCAAATTCCAGCATTAGCTCCAGTCTTTGGCTAATCTTCATATCAAAAGGTTTCCCAAGCTGTCAAAATTATTAAAACTTCCAAAATGAAAGCAATCACCAACTAGAAGCTCAATTTAATTATCCAGGCTTTGGCCAAGAGCCTTTTACGCTGGTTTCCTGCTGTAGTTCACCCATCAAAGTGGCATGTCTCGTTGCTATCAATTCGCCACAAAGGAGTTCTGCTTTGGGATCCTGATGCAGAGAAAGCCAATACACTGTTTTCCCCCAAGACAAGCTAGTATTGAACATTCCTACCGATTTTATCGGGACAATAAACACAAAGGGCCAAATCTCAGAGTGCAACTGATCTGCACAGAGATAGAAGAGCCCAATGGCTGCTCTAATTTATATTATCAACACTTCATACAAGGATGGCAGTAGTGCATCGCTGCCAAACCTCCTCTCTGCCAGCAATGCCCCTTTTCCCCAGCAGCAAGGAGGGCGAATAATGTGAGAGACTCTCTGAAGGCTCTGGGATACCAGAGAAACATCCTTATGCTGGGTTGATCCTCCCTGGGCCAGTCATGCCAGCTTTAGTGCAAAATTCCACTAATGATGCAGTGCAGAGCAGTCAAACCACACCGTCTAATTTGGCCCAGAGTTTCACAGCTCTTAAGAATCTGTATTATCTTCTGTCTGTCCAAACCCCTCTGATGAAAATGGCATAACTGGGATTTCAGGTGAGCCAAGGACATTTAGGCCATATGGAAAGGTCCATTATTGTGTTGTTCCATTCCAGCAAGAAGGGCACTATATATTCTGTGCAATTTTATGTAGGCAATAACCTGAGAGATCTTGTGTTAAAAGTTCTCCTCCAGTTTTCCATCACAGTACATCCAAAGTTACCAGGCTATCAACCAATTTTGACACCATACTGATTAAAGAACTTAAATTATAGTGGAAATTATAGTTCATCTGGGTCCAAGATGGTTCAAAATGATTGAAAGATATTCAGAAAATTAACTGAAATAATCAGTGAAAAGATCATACAGCTATACTTGGTACACAGGTGAAAATGTTTAAAATGCTCAAAAAAACGCTTGTATTTTGTTTTGAATTATGCATGAAATTGTTTATAAAGCTCGAAGTCTGGTCTCTCGATTGCATATAATACACCAAAATGTCCCTCATTGATCATGCAAACAGATAATGTGCAATAATCAGCCATATCTCTATTTAGGTACTATTACTGGGGCAAAACATTACCCTATCCCCTAATTTATCTATCATCAACTATACTCATGGTTCAGTATATCTATTAATGTGTTCCATTTTAACTCCAGGCAAAGTATTTGGGTGTAAAAATGCATGCTATTTTAAATTAAGTTTGTCCTAAATATTCATAAAAACATGTGATTTAATGGAAAACAGCATATTTTCCTTGGTGGCAGCATTGTAGAAAATTAGCACAATGTCTTTACATTTCACAGGGAGGTTTTGATGTCTCAAATGATGAGAAATTTAATTTCAAATAAAACAATGACAGGACAGGAACACAATAAAGGGTGCTTGTACCTAGCACCACCACATTTTCCTAGCAACAACAATTAATATTTATGTAGTACTGCAAGCATAGCAATGAACATTGTCTACCATATAGATTTTCAGGAAGTGATTTCATTGTCTCCTAGACTTTTTTTTTTTAATATAAACTTTCCAGACCTCCTGCTTTCGGCATTTTCTAGACAAAGAGTGCATAGATTGCAAGAAGACACTATGCTCAGTCATTAATATTGCAGGGGAAACAAGATCATGTATAATCTACCACTTCTAGTACCAGTCCCATACCTTTACCCAGCGGAAGAAAGAGACTTCAGTTAAGATCTGGCCTCTGTGTCCCTGCATCTGGACTAACCCTTCCTGCCATGTGCAGCATATGCAAGAAAAGGGAGCGGTACATCCCCCTGGCCCATAAACACAAGAAAGATCAAACAGTCCAAGCAGAAACCGTAGATGCAAGACAGTTAAAAAGAATTGAAAGAGGATCGGAGCATTGTCAATCATATACAAGGACAAGATTGTGTGTCAATTGATGTCCAGTACCATGAAACTTGTTAGAAAGACTATGAAAGATTTTTGACAAAGTCAGCAGATAAGTATAAGCCTACTTGTGCTGAACAGATGTACAACAATACCTATATATTTTTCTGTGCCACTATCATCCACTCGAGTCTCATCATACACCAGGAGATATTGCAGAGGACAAAAGAAAACGTACCCAGATTTTAATCAAACGTGTAAAAAAGCATGAAGGTCTTGATACTTCAAATTACAGGAAGTGAGTCATTGTAAAGGCAGAGATTTCCATAACCATTCAAGCACAATCATGGTAGAGACCAATGGAAATTTAAACATGGCAGCATTTTTCTAATCTTTATGGTTGTAGTAAATCTTGAATAGTAAAATATAAATTTATAACATCGTAGCAAGACTCGTACATTACAACTACAATCAATGTCCTTGTGGAAAACCCTGGGGGTTTTTTTTAGAAGTCATGCATGTTTTTGTATTACAGAGTTGACAGACTGAAATATCGTCTGAAATGTGACTTCCTTCAGCTTACCTTTCATACACCATATCGCAAGAATGTTAGTGAGATGGGGTATGCTGACACACTGTCAACAAGTATGCTTATTAATAGATTTTCTTATCAATCAGAGGCAGCTACAAATATGGACACAACTGAGTGACAAGGAGCGAATTCATTCTCAACCACAGGCTTGATGATCAACCAGCTCGTTGATCATCAAGAATAAATACACCAGTTCCTGATGTGCAGTCAGCTAGGACTCCACACAATGCAGCCACCAATCCTGGAATAAGCTGTACCCAACCACCAACATCAATCAGTTTCACCGGTGACAATGCAAAGTCTGTCATGCCATTTGATCTTTACAATTTAATGGCCTGTGTTACTGGTGCACCAGATATACTGACACTGACTGGCTATGTTGATCTTCCAGATGATGTGGACTTTAAACTCATATCACTTTGCCAAGACATTGTTCACCTTGCATCCAAGGGTTGAAAATAGACCCCTAAATCCCTTTGCCTTGGATGGACAATTAGACACTTGACAGGATCATCTCAAGTGGTCTCCATACTAAAACTGTAACATTGTGCATCTTAGAATGCAGTAATTAGCCATGACACTGGCCTGCTCAGCTATGGCTCATTAAAGCGTTGGTTAAAGGTTCCACTGGGCTTTGGAAAGAAGGCTCCAAGATTTCTAGCCTGGGACAATATTGATTTTGGAGAAGAAACCCTATCTGGGCATGGCACCATCCACCATACAAATGGAATAATGCTGCAGAGACACATCACTGAACCAGCCCCAACATCAGGCACAGAGCCACTCCCAAAAGGAGGGTGTTATCTTAAAACACCCCCCGGGTTTGCGATAAAGCAGTACCATCAGAACAAGAGGCAAGTTCCACAGAAGCTGAGTTGTGATGCACATGCCCCATGAGAGGCTGACAGATACAGATCAAACCTGGAATCAGCCCTGAGAACTGAATTAGCATACATTTTTATGAAGGCTCTCAATGCTGACTCACATGGCTGGACAGGTTTCCATACTGCTTGTCAACATGACTGCAGTCTCTAGACGGTAGCTATCCATTATCTTCCAGTCTTCAAGGCACCACCAACAGAGACGTCTACTGTGTACACTATTCTGAAATGAAGTATTTATATAGCTGATCAGCTTGAAATTAACCGTGTAGTCTTGATCTTTGACCAAGCAATATATGCTAAAGCACAATAAATCTGATGGAAAGATTATGACCACACAAGATGTTTGATGGTGTGCAGTGTGGCGAATTCCATACCTGCATGCCATTTCTAGGTGTCCTCGGCAAAAGATTTGTGAATGTGGGACTTCTTGACGTCTTGACATAGTTAGAAGTTGTCGCCCCAGGATCAAATCAATCAATGGTGTTCTGAGTGGCCACCACTATAATCACAATATGATAGACACAAACTTCTGTATGAAAGCATGCAGTGTCTGAGATTTCAGACTTTCCTTAAATCATCACCACTGGACAAAGCAGACAAGAACCTACAGGTCATCAAAAAAGAAAAAAGTGAAGCTAGTATTCCTCATTCAATCACTGAATATTCGGTGTAGAGCTCATGAATTCACCAATGTGGTCATGAAATATGAAGAGAACCCCCAACATATGCCTTCTGGAACTCTTACATCAACATAATGCAAATCTTGCTCCTCTTTGTGAGAGCAACACCTGAATCTGACTGAGGAGTTGCAACTTTCAACTATTCACTTCATGATGCTCAGGTTCTTCTCTTACAAACACGTGAACTGTGCCCAGTATCCTCCATCACACTGCCTAGAAATGGTGAAACGTCCCATCACATCTCCAGAATTTACACAGAATGCAACACTCAAGGAAAGCAGACAGTCCAATGTCAAAGTGGATATGGATTCTCTTCAATCACGTGAACAAGGCTGCAATAATGATTGAACAAGGAAATTGAACAAACCTGCAATAAAGATTAAAAAACAAACAGTGGTTTCGTTGTATTGACACAAAGCAGTTCATTGCTGGATCTTTTCACAATATGGGAAAGCTATTGTAAGAATGAGGAAGTGTGAAACGATGGCAGGCCTGAAGTATGCAAACTGAAAGATCTTGATAGTGCACTGTCCCATCGTTCCGAATTCTTGTGCTATCAAGATCTTTCTATTTGCGTACTTCTGCTTATTGTGGCTACTTAATGCATGATCATAGAATATCAGGGTTGGAAGGGACCTAAGGAGGTCATACAGTCCAACCCCCTGCTGAAAGCAGGACCAATTCCCAACTAAATCATCCCAGCCAGGGCTTTGTCAAGCCTGACCTTAAAAACCTCTAAAGAAGGAAATTCCACCCCCTCCCTAGGTAACCCATTCCAGTGCTTCACCACCCTCCTAGGGAAAAAGTTTTTCCTAATGTCCAACCTAAACCTCCCCAACTACAACTTGAGACCATTACTCCTTGTTCTGTCATCTGCTACCACTGAGAACAGTCCACATCCATCCTCTTTAGAACCCCCTTTCAGGTAGTAGAAAGCAGCTATCAAATCCCCCCTCATTCTTCTCTTCTGCAGACTAAACAATCCCAGTTCCCTCAGCCTCTCCTTATAAGTCATGTGCTCCAGCCCCCTAATCATTTTTGTTGCCCTCCGCTGGACTCTTTCCAATTTTTCCATATCCTTCTTATAGTGTGGGGCCCAAAACTGGACACAGTACTCCAGATGAGGCCTCACCAATGTCGAATAGAGGGGAATGATCACGTCCCTTGATCTGCTGGCAATGCCCCTACTTATACAGCCCAAAATGCCATTAGACTTCTTGGCAACAAGGGCACACTGTGTTGACTCATATCCAGCTTCTCGTCCACTGTAATCCCTAGGTCCTTTTCTGCAGAACTGCTTCCTAGCCATTTGGTCCCTAGTCTGTAACAGTGCATGGGATTCTTCCTTCCTAAGTGCAGGACTCTGCACTTGTCCTTGTTGAACCTCATCAGGTTTCTTTTGGCCAATCCTCTAATTTGTCTAGGTTCTTCTGTATCCTATCTCTACCCTCCAGTGTATCTACCACTCCTCCCAGTTTAGTGTCATCTGCAAACTTGCTGAGTGCAGTCCACGCCATCCTCCAGATCATTAATGAAGATATTGAACAAAACTGGCCCCAGAACCGACCCCTGGGGCACTCCACTTGAAACTGGCTGCCAACTAGATATGGAGCCGTTGATCACTACCCATTGAGCCCGACGATCTAGCCACCTTATAGTCCATTCATCCAGCCCATACTTCTTTAACTTGCTGGCAAGAATACTGTGGGAGACCGTTGTCACGGAGTATGGGGGGACTCAGGGCCCTGCACCCCCGGCGTCCTGCGACTCACCATG
>NW_020664487.1:12576588-12605726 GCF_002925995.2 Terrapene triunguis | reverse complement strand
CTGTCAGCATTCACAGACCACAGTAAGAACAGACCCAGTTCGTCACAACCGTATCAAAAGCTTTGCTAAAGTCAAGGAATAACACATCCACTGCTTTCTCCTCATCCACAGAGCCAGTTATCTCCTCATAGAAGGCAATTAGGTTAGTCAGGCATAACTTGCCCTTGGTGAATCCATGCTGACTGTTCCTGATCACTTTCCTCTCCTCTAAGTGCTTCAGAATTGATTCCTTGAGGACTTGCTCCATGATTTTTCCAGGGGCTGAGGTGTGGCTGACTGGCCTGTAGTTCCCCGGATCCTCCTCCTTCCCTTTTTTAAAGATGGGCACTACATTAGCCTTTTTCCAGTCATCCGGGACCTCCCCCGATCGCCATGAGTTTTCAAAGATAATGGCCAATGGCTCTGCAGTTACATCCGCCAACTCCTTTAGCACCCTCAGATGCAGCGCATCCGGCCCCATGGACTTGTGCTTGTCCAGTTTTTCTAAATAGTCCCGAACCACTTCTTTCTCCACAGAGGGCTGGTCACCTTCTCCCCATACTGTGGTGCCCAGTGCAGCAGTCTGGGAGCTGACCTTGTTCATGAAGACAGAGGCAAAAAAAGTATTGAGTACAATAGCTTTTTCCACATCCTCGGTCACTAGGTTGCCTCCCTCATTCAGCAAGGGGCCCACACGTTCCTTGACTTTCTTCTTGTTGCTAACATACCTGAAGAAACCCTTCTTGTTACTCTTAACATCTCTTGCTAGCTGCAACTCCAAGTGAGATTTGGCCTTCCTGATTTCACTCCTTCATGCCTGAGCAATATTTTTATACTCCTCCCTGGTCATTTGTCCAATCTTCCACTTCTTGTAAGCTTCTTTTTTGCGTTTAAGGTCAGCAAGGATTTCACTGTTAAGCCAAGCTGGTCGCCTGCCATATTTACTATTCTTTCTACACATCGGGATGTTTTTTTCCTGCAACCTCAATAAGGATTCTTTAAAATACAGCCAGCTCTCCTGGACTCCAATCCTTCTCATGCTCCTCCAGATGGACTACTGCGTTTAAGTTCAGATGTTGTTGCCACCAGTGACCTTGGGAAAGATGTCACACTTCAAGACTCAACATTCCATGTGCTTGAGAAATTTGTGTGCCATTTGTATGGCCAAGCTCCTCCACATGAGGTTAATGTTGCCCAAAATAAGGTGTTCTGCCCAGCATCTTTGCTGCCTAAACAGAGCCTGCTACCAACATGTGATGCTCTACACACCAATACAGCAAGTGAGCAAATTACCAGGCTGCTATAATGAGGCAGTCTCTTGCCAACAGGTTGAATGCTCCTTCCCCTGTTGGCCAGAGATGGCATTTTATTAAAAAAGGAGCTTGCCATCACCTGCATGACAAGGAGTCCAACACCAGATAACGTGTTGCAGGCCGTGCATTGTGCCTGCAAGCATGGGAAACATCAAACCAGGAGGGGCTGGTGTCTTGCTGCTGGGCTTTCCTGCCCAGACTTGTGTCAAAGTCAGAAGTGCAAGAACAGTGACAAAAAAGCCGCTGATCCCATCACTCACAATGACGACGTGTTTGACGAGAGTGACGTTGATGAGTAGGATGTTGGGATTGTCAAACTGGGAAGTAAAAATGTATTTTCCTGTGGGAATAAGCGCTCCAGTACCACCAGCAATACACAATTCAAAACCAACTCTGGATTTGAATAAGAAAATACAATGTTATTTATATCAATAATTAAATAAATTCATAACAATCCCGATAACCTGTCACTTAGAAAATTTAAAACATAAATGTTGTATTGAAGGGGATTCCAGGAAAAAGGCTTGTTTTACTTTTTTTTCAGTGCTGTTGCTGAGGAAAATATGTTGGTTCTCAAGGAAAATAGTAGGTATTTACATAGAAAAATGCATCAGATGTATGAAATGTATCATTTCAAGCACATAGGTTGGTGTGCAAACACTTCTCTTAAGGGTAAATGGCAACGTAGTCCAGCCTGTAGTGAGAGGCAAGTATTGTCAAGAAAAACAAATTAGGGAGATGGGATGATACCTATACTTACTACCAAAAGATAGACATAGGAATTTATTGCACATTATCTGTTAGACCGATGATTGTGGGAAATAATGATGTTTAAAACACCCCAATTGGGAAAGAATTTTTAGTTCTTTAGCACATTTTATTGTCCATAAATACTTTAAAAAAAATCACCCAAATTGGCTATTTGCAATTTTTTTCTGGTGTATGGCTTCAGTCCACTCAGTCTTGCCTTTATCATACTCCCATATACATTTCCATCATTTTCAGCCAGTTTGGGGCCTTAGAGGGAAAATGTTAATGATGTTACAGACAAGAACCCTTTGTCAGTATGGTGTCAAAATTGGTAACTTTGGGTGTGCCAGGGTTTCCTGGAGAGAACTGTTAACACAAGGTTATTGGCTATCTAAATCTGTTGAAAGTAAGTAGTGCCCCATGGCTGGAACAAAACTAATTTTCTAAGCACAATAATGGGCCTTCCCATACATGAACAGGACAAAGATGTTCAATACTTTCCCTGCCTCTATTTCTCACATAATACCTGAGGTACAGAGGGAAGAAGGGCCTTGGAGAATACCTTATGCCTAATGGGTCACCACCTGCATCTTAGACTTCCTTGAAGTGAAAAGGACAATAACTTCGGCCCCGACCAGTGAGCATCCCACAAGCAGCATTTTGGGCCAAAGGAGCTGGGCCATGAGAGATCTGCTGTTCCAATACCAGTTTAAAAGCCATAAACCTCCACTAAACACTACGGGTGTGGCTCTTGCCAACTCGACAGAAGCTGGATTCTGTGCATCCTTCATGCTGCATTGAAGGAATATGTTACAAATGCACTAAAAAATTAAATATCTGCTCTGTAAAGGTGATCAGTGGTTTCCCCACCTCACCCCACCCCTTTTCTAACTGCTACTCATTCATAGCCAGTTCTGTGATACAAGGTCTTGCAGTCATAAGGGGAAGTGTCTTACCTGCTCATTTCTTTTCTCTTTACTGGCATATATAGCGATCCTTTTTATCCTTGGGGGCATGTGTCTCAATTGCTCTTCAAAGACATTTGCTAATTACCTTTCTGACCAAATGTTTTAATGGTTTTGTTCATTATTCTTTAGTATTGGGAGTCATTTATCCAGCTCTGACTGAATCCGTCTGGATGGGAAAGTGGAGGACACTGCTCTGACTGCCTCCATAGGCGCTGGGGAGTACACACAGTAACTCTCACATAAGGACTGCCAGATATGGGGCCAAACTCTCAGCCGGTGCAAGCCAGCATTGTTCCAGCCCAAAGAGCTGGGCCATGGTGTATAAGGAAAAAATGAATGAGTAGGCAAAAATGTTGTACTTGCTGTGCAAGGGGTGTGATGTCAGAGTGTTCTAAAACCAATGCCACAATGTGGCTAAGTCTTCCCGGCCAGCATCTCCGAGGCAACAGAAAGAAACATTCTAAGCACCTTTTCCTCAAAGTAGCTAATGCTCACCTACTCAGTTCTGTTGGACAGTGACCAGAATAGTGGTGTGTGAGGGAAGGGAGTCTCTGATTCATGAGCAGATAGCCCATGGCTGAGAAGCTACCCAGAAAGTTATGCATGTCCTCTCTGACTTGAAGTCACCCACTGTGGTAAAGGAATACAAAGAAGAATCAAGAGAGTTCCTGAGCAGCTTGCTACAGGTGAAAACCCTTTGCTAATAGTGGTGAGGTGGCCTTATGTAAATGACAGTCAGGTCTCACCCTACTTTTGTAAACCTCTGCCTATCTTCAGCCTTCTCCTTTCCCGAGCTCTATCTCAAACGTTAGCACCATAAACCAAGACACCAATGACTCCATTGGAGAACTGTCTGACCTTTTCCCAATATCCCAGCCTCATGAACCACAGAATCTCACCAACCACGTTGTGGTGTCCTCCATGTACATATCAACACCAAAGTTGGACAAATGGACTTGGTCAACCCTCTACAAATCTGGAGACTAAATTTACACTAGTGGAGTGTGTTACAGCACTTGGCTTCTAAGGGAAGAGAGCAAATTGTCCATCCCCCAGTTCAGCCCACTCCCTTTGAGGGACATCAAATCTCAGTACTCTCAGAGCACCCTTCCAAGTCCTGCAGGGAACAAATATCTGGCCAAACAAGAACCATCCCTGGGAATTATTTTATATCCATATAGTATAGATAGATATTTTGCAGGCCTATATACAGTACATCCATTAGGAGTCAGATTTCAGAGTAGCAGCCGTGTTAGTCTGTATCCGCAAAAAGAACAGGCGTACTTGTGGCACCTTAGAAACTAACAAATTTATTTGAGCATAAGCTACATTTTCAAAATCCTTAGGCCCCAAAGACCCATTTTCAAAAGTGATTTAGATTCTCCAGAGCCAAAGTTCCTTTCATTGAGACTCAGGTTCCCAATCACCTACATCTCTTTTGAAAATGGGACTTAGGCACTTCCAAATATTGTACCCTAGAACTGGGTGAATACTGCAAAATATATCTCCCTAGAGAATACGTTCAAATGTTTAAATAAATTTGCTTTGACTGTCTCTGCATTGTGAGTGCAGTAGAATATTCATGGAGAGCAAATTTCCAATGTGTAATCATAAGCATTCCTGTCGGCAATCTGGCTGTGAGAGTTCTGCTCATCCAAAGGGTTCTGTAAACATATTCAATGATCTACATGTCCCATGAAAACAGCCCCCATTTTGAATATCAAATGTTCACAAAGAACTGCTTGCTAATGGGGGTGCAGACCAAAATTCTTGGCAAAAACTCTACTGAATATCTGATTATTTATTTCTATGAAATGATGGGCTTTGTGCAACAAAGCAAACATGTTCAAACCTGTGACAGTGTGGTTTCAAGTGGACACTCAGAGGTTTTACATGGTTTCCACCTGGGACCATGCTAAACTTTTACAGTATTCTCTGCTTTGTCTCTGTACCACTTTGCTCAGTGAACATGGGCCCCCATCACCTAAACCTGGGGGGGAAAGGCTTAGAGTTATACAGTATATGGTCAGACGGGACAACCAGATCATCTAGTCTGACCTCCTGGTCATCACAGGTCACCAGCACCATCCAGCACCCACAAACTAAACCCAACAACTGAAATTAGAGCAAAGTATTATAGCCTTCAGGAGACTAGACTATTGTATGCCACGGGCAGAGAAATGGAGGGACCAAGTGACACGAGTGCCCAAGGACCCTGCAATGGCAGGGAACTGATTAAATGAGATGTGCCCAGATAATCCAGGAAGTGACCCGCACCCACACATTGCAGAGGAAGGTGAAAACCCCCCAAAGTCACTGCCAAACTGTCTTGGGGGGAAATTCCTTCCCCGTCCTAGATATTGTGATCAGTCAGACCCTCAGCATGTGAGCAAGAACCAGCCAGCCAAGCACCTGAGAAAGAATGCTCAGTGCCACCTCAGAGCAGCAGCCCACTCCATCCAGTGTCCCACCGTAACCCACACACCTTCTGGGTGTGGTATTGTGTCCCAACTAGTGGCAGCGAGACCACTTAGAGAGAGTTAAAAAATGAGTGTGCTCTGCAGCATGAGCAAAGAGCCAGTTGGCTTTTAGCTCATGCTGTAGAGGCTCGTGCACTAAGCTCCAGTGGTCCCATCCCGCCCGCCGATGACCAGAGTCTGTCGGTGTTACACCATCACCAACCACGGCCATCATTATTGCTGAGTTTCTCACAACGTGTGTGTTCATGTGTACATGCAGACTTGTATGTTCCTAGACTATCTGGGATTATTTTAGAGTTCTATTAGAATATTTTAAATTGCAGTAAATGGTATTATTTGCATATACCGTATTTCAGAATTTTTTAATCAAATAATTTGCAAGTGGATTGAAGTTTTCCTAGAAGCCCCATCCTTTTGAATATATGGATCTTTGCAATCATAAAGGTGTACAACCTTGCCAAGGCAGATCTAAATCCTTCCCTTTGCATTTAACTCTTAGCAGACCACAGTTACATTCTCCATACCACCTCACTGCAGTAGGAAGAAACTGAATACCATGTAGCTGTAAATAACCTCATGGAATTCTATCTCCTTAAGTAAAAGATCTTTAACTTGCTGATCACTTTCTATTAGTTATCTGTTAGCACTGAGATTGAATTACAGACATGCAGCCTGCCTAGTGGATTCATGCAACACACAGGCAATTTGGCCACAGGGCTAAAAGGAGCTGTTATAGACTGCTAGGCAGTTTGCAGAAGCAGCAAGGTAAATTCAATTACTAACCCTCTCACCCACTGCATTTCAGGAACAGTGACTTAAATTGACAAACAAGGAAAATCACAGGTAAAGCTGAAAATCTGGATGGCTGTTCCGCCTCGCTGCACATCACACTGGTTGGTTGGTTTGGTTTCTATTTTTGTGATGTGCATTATAAATCTACAAGTTAATGCTGAATATTTATTTATTATGTATTTATTTCTATTTCTACATAATCATAAAAAGCCCTTATCCTTGCCTTCAGGCAGTCTTGACAGATATTTAAATACAATCCTTATTAAAAATGAATCCAGTGATTTCATTTCAACTCTCGCTGCCAGAAATAACAAACCAAGACAGATAAACAAGGAAATACCTCATTTCATTGAACAACAGCCCTCACCATCCCCCCGCCTCCTCCAAAGCCTGGGGGAATGGATGGTGCTTTGCATCATATCCTAAGACTCAGCAGCTCCTGACTATTATGGATCAAGATAAGGAGTAAGTTCCTAAGTCAAGGGCCCCTCCTGGGCAATACCCTGCCAGCAGCCCCCTCCCAGTTAAGCCAAGCGGGGCCCAGCTTTGGTGATTCTACAGACTGCAACTGGGAGAAGAGATAGTGTCTGAAGTGAACAGCCTCGAGTCTAACCCGTCTGGAGATTTGGGTGTCAAAAGCCAAGCCTCTGTCTCCGCCTAGAAAATAACTGGCCGCCAATCCACATCCCAGACCGCTTGTGGCATATGCTCCAGGTGTGATTCCCCACTTTACAAGCCAGCAGCTGCGTTCTGCCCCAACCTCATCTGCTGGCTGCACATAAGGCATAGCCCCAGTTAAAGCAGTGTCACCTCCAGGCTGGAGTTCTGCAATGGCATGGGTAATGGTAGCAAGGTCCTCATCTGAAAGAAATGGTCGCTGTCTCCTGGCCAGACACAGGAGGAGAAAAATGGTGGGGCAGGGACTGTCTTTTTGTTCTCTTTGTACAGCACCTACCACAATGGGGTTTGGGTCCATGACTAGGACTCCTAAGTACTATGGTAATACAAAATACCATGAACTTATTATTTATGATTTGTGATACAGTAGCACCAACAGGCCTCAATCAGAAATTGGTGCCCATCGTGCTAGGGCAGGAGAGGGCAAACTACGGCCCGAAGGCTGGATCTGGCCCTTCGGGGATTTCAATTCGGCCCATGGGGTTGCCAGCCCCATGGCACAGCAGGACTAAGGCAGGCTCCCTGCCTGCCCTGGCCCCATGCCGCTCCCAGAAGTGGCTGGCACCATGTCTCTGCAGCCCCTGTGGGGGGAGAAGAGGGCTCCGTGCATTGCCCTCACCTGCAGGTACCGCCCCCCGCAGCTCCCATTGGCTGGGAATGAGGAACCATGGCCAATGGGAGCTTCGGGGGTGGTACCTGCAGGCGATGGCAGCGTGCGGCGGAGTCGCCTGTCCCACCCCAACCCCAGGAGCCACTTCCAGACACGCTGGCCACTTCCGGGAGTGGCGCAGGGCCAGGGCAGGAAGGGAGCCTGCCTTAGCCCCACGGTGCACCACTGCCACCCCAGAGCCGCTCAAGGTAAGCGACGCCAGGCCAGAGCCCGCACCCTGAACCCCTCCTGAACCCCATACCCCAACCCCCTGCCCTGAGTCCCCTAACCCCCTGTCTTGAGCCCCCTGCTGCATCCCAACCCCCTGCCACACCCCACACCCCTCCTTCACCACAACCCCCTGCCCTGAGCCCCTCCTGAACCCTGCACCCCTCCTGCACCCCAACCCCTTGCCCTGAGCCCTCCCACACCCCGCACTCCCTCCTGCACCCCAACCCCCTGCCCCAGCCCTACATTCATAGCCCTGTGTGCAATTTCCCCATCCAGATGTGGCCCTCGGGCCAAAAAGTTTGCCCACCCCTGTGCTCGGGGGCTGTGCAGAGCCCCGAAGAGCTTTCAGTGTAAATAGAATCTAGCCATAGATTGTGGACCCAAGTTGTAAATGATGATGCACTCTCTGATTTCAAATGGACAGATTGATTCATTGCTTTGTCAGCCAGCCTTGTCTTAGAGAGGCAAGGTCGGGGAGGCAATATCTTTTATTGGACCAACTTCTGTTGGTGAGAGAGACAAACTTTGAGCCACACAGAGCTCTTCTTCCGGTCTGAAAAAGGTACTCAGAGTGTCACAGCTAAACACAAGGTCAAACAGATGGTTTAACTTAAGTAGTTAGAATATGTGCTAAGGGAACATTCAAGGTGAAGTGGCCAGTGACATCTCTGCAGCCATAGGACAAAAACGGGGGTTAGTGGGTTACAGATTGTTGTAATCAGCCATAAATACAGTGTCTCTGGTCAGTCCATTATTTTTAGTGACTAGCAAAGTTATGACTTTAAGCTCCCAAGCTTGCCTTTTGACACAACCAACTTCCTCCGAAAAACTCCACATCATCATCAACCTCCCTCAGAACACTGTCCTTGCCACCATGGATGTCGCTTCCCTATACACCGACTTCCCTCCCATTGACAGCAGAGCTGCCTGCCTGAAATATTTACAAGGAAATGGGCAACCCTCAGATATCCACCCCAAACATACCACCAAGTCATCCATTTCACCCGCACCCATAACAACGTTACCTTCAACAGCAAACACTTTGTCCGAGCCACAGGAACAGCCATGGGTCCTAGGATGGCTCCCCAACGTGCCAATCTCTTTATGGGCCACCTTGAAGAAGAATTTCTGGACAAATGCACCACAAAACCAATGTTATACCTGAGGTACATCGATGATATTTTCATCCTCTGGACAGACGACTAAAACTCCCTCAGAGATTTCCACCAAAACTTCAACAACCACCACCTGTCCATTAAACAAACACTCCACACCAGTATCAACTTCCTGGATACCACAATCAGCTTTAACAAGGAAACCCTACAGACAGCCATCTACAAGAAACCCACGGATCAGCACACCTACCTTCATAGATCCAGAACCAACCCAAACAGCAAGAAATCTGTTCTCTAAAGCCAGACACTCAGATACCACAGAATATGCTCAGAGGAGAAGGTCTGGGATATACATCTCAACACACTCAAACCTGCCTTCACCAGACAAGGACACTGCACCAGAGAAGCAGATCGCATCATGGAATGGGCCACCCAAATACCCTCAGAGAACCTGCTTCAATGCAGAAATAGCACTCCCTCCAACTGCACACCCCTAGTTGTCACCTACCACCCCTCACTGGAACCCATACAGAGTATCGTCAAACAACTACAACCCATACTATAGAGGGACACCATCCTGAAAGAAATCTTTCCTGAACCCCCTCTTCTGGCCTTCAAGCAACCCCCCAATCTCTCTAAACTCGTCATCAGAAGTAAGCTCCCCACAGACCAGGACACGTCAACTCAAAACAGCACCAGATCCTGCCAGAACAACAGATGCAAACCTACAGACATATCTCCTCTGCTACAATTATCAAGACCCCCCACAACACATCTTTCAAGATCCACGGGTTCTACACATGCCTGTCACAACATGTGGTGTACCTCATCTGGTGCATTAAATGCCCCAATAACCAGGATAAGGGCAAAACCAGACAATCACTACGCTCTCAAATGAATTCACACGGGAAAATGATAAAAGACAAAAACACCCTGTCACCTGTGGACGAACACTTTTCACAAAGCGATCACTCTATAGCTGACATGAGAGTCCTCATCCTCAAAGGAAACCTTCACAACACTTTCAAAAGATGAGACTGGGAACTTAAATTCATAACTTTGCTAGCCACTAAAAATCATGTTATAATAAAGACACTGGATTTATTACAACAATCCATAACCCACTAACCCGCCTTTTTGTCCTGTGAGTACAAGGATGTTAACAGGCCAGTTCACCTTGAATGGTCCCTTAGAATATGTGTTAATTACTTATGCTAAACTGTCTGTTCGACCTTGTGTTTAGCTGTGACACTTTGGGTACCTTTCCCAAACCTGAAGAAGAGCTCTATGTAGCTAAAAAGCTTGTCTCTTTCACCAACAGACGTTGGTCCAATAAAAGATATTACCTCACCGATCTTGTTTCGTTAAGTATCCTGGGACCAACACAGCTACAACATTTCGGTCTTAGGCCTAGTCTACGCTCTACAGTTAGGTCGATGTAAGACAGTTTACATTGACCTAATTATGTCAGTGTACACACTACAGCTGGAGCCGTGAAATTCACAAGAAAACCGTCTCCCAGCTCCCCAGCCAGGCTGCTACTGGGTCTCTGTGCAGCTGGGCTGCCACCCAGGCTACCAGTTTGGGCTGCTGCCCGGGCTCCCCACTCCTCGGGAGCCCTGCTATCCCCGGGGGTCCCAGCTCCATGCTCCCCGGCTAGAGCCCGGCTACCTTCCCGCCGGGAGCACGGCAGCCAAGCAGACTCCAGGCATGGATCTCCCCACCAGGAGCCTGCCTGCCTGCCCCTCACCCCCCCCCCCCCAGGCCCCCAGTCCCCCCCAGGGGGCGTGGCAGCCAACTGGACTCCGGGTGCGGATCTCCCCGCCAGAGGTGAGAAGCCCTGATCAGATTCACCCCCACTCCCAGCTGGGAATGGGGAGGTGAGAAGCTTGGTGGGGCAGCTGGGCTCCCAGTGGGGAGCTGTGCAGGGCTGAGAGTCACACACACACTGCCCCTTTTTAGTCGGTGGAAGCGCTCCTGGTGAGGATGCGCACCACCACCAGGAGGGTCGTGTGGACATCAGCTACTGCAGTCATTACTGAGGTGGCTGTAAGTCAACCTAGCATAGGTCAATTTAAGACTGTAGTGTAGACATGCCCTTATTCATATTGGACCTCAGCCAGCTTGCCCACTTCCAAGGCCTAGCCAACGCTGGATAAGCCACTTAACTGTATTGGCTAGGAGGGCAGCAAATGACACACAGAGAAGGGTGGCACCAGTACATTGAAAACACCAGAGCCACTAACCCTGCCAGTAGCTCCATAAACAGGCTGAACATGAGTGCAAGTGAGAGGCAATGCTGTGGAAAATCTCGAGTACGGTCTTACATTTTAACTGCCTTGTATTTGGGCCTGATTGTCTAGCCATCAAATACACATAAATCTTGGCAGACCATGGTCATTATGTGTGCTAGGGCGGTAGCATTATTTTTTAAATGGTTTCCTTGGTTACAAACACATATTACAGAGCCACGTTCTTCTCTGAATTACCCCCACTGTAAATCCATTGATTTAAATGAAGTCTCAAGAGATTTACACCTGTAAACTGAGATCAGAATAGGACCCATAATTTGTGCTTCTGGTTTTCTCAGTCTCTCTCTCACACACACACACGGTGTGGGGCAAGCGGAGGAAGGAGAGATTTTTAGGAGTTCGGGTATGAAGTTTGTGATTCACTGACGCAAGAAGCCATGCGGCAGTTTTCAGAGCCATTAGTCAGTCCATGTCTCCTTGGGCCAGTGCCGTAAGCTTGCCATCAAAACTGGATAAATGTCGCAGATCTGCTTTAATGTACAAGAAGGAATATTTTGCTTGTATTTAGTTTTTTAGTCTAAAATGGCAAAATTATCACCAGAACTTGAAAATACTGGCAAAGCCCTTGAGCTAGCTCCATCCCTGTTGTAACACCATTGACTTGCACCAGGGATTAATTTGGCCCTCAATGTGGTTATTGTTTTACAGTATAGTAAAGGCACATTGTGCTTTCCAGACAAACTAAAGACACGGTGCCTGCCTTGAACACCTTACAGAAGACACATTCCCCTGCAAGAATGCCTTATTCTTGTGACTTCACTGCTCCTGTTGGGTCTCCAGAGGAGGAGGGGGTTAGCCAATAGTGGCCAAGTTAGTGGTGGTGTATTATGATGCAGCACTGTGAGTTTCCTGGAGGCTGAGTTCTCCCACATCACTGGATGTGATGCCCAGCTGTGCATGAGATACACACCAGCTGAGGAGCCAGAGGTGCAGAGAAGTTAAGTGATTTGCCCCAGGGAATATGGGAAGTGGTGGAGTTAGGATTAGAACACAGATTTCCTTACTCCCAGTCCTGTTCTGTAACCCAAAAAACCAGCCTCTCTCTCCCTGACACAGGGTTAACTGCCTGTGCAGTCAGATTTGATGTCAGGCCTGGATCTGACGCTGGAGGAAGCTGGAATAACAAAAGCTGAACTCCCATATGCCAGCAATGACTAATTCAGTTCAGTTATTTACTTTATAGCACATTTTAATGTGATTAAATATAAAAATATTAAAAAATCATTAACTGGGGAAAACAGTCTTTTAGTTACATTCATTGCACACTTTGAATAAAAATCTGAGTCAAGATGCTGGATCAACTTTCCCCCCTCACCCCCCCAAATACAAAATATCCGGTGCCAACGTAGTCTGAACACATTTCTGGCAGAATTTTCTGAGCATCCTCTTCAGAAGGACACAACCAGCCTTTCCCAAGGTGAGGAACGTGTTTACATCAGCCCCTTCAGTAACTAAGAGCATAGAGGTCACGCAGCTCCCTGGCTGCTGTAGAGAGGTGTTTACTGGTGAAGTTACTTCTGCAATGAGCAGAGGACCTTTGAAAGGGTATTGTGGGCCAAACACATCAGCACACACCCTGAAACAGCTCCCATTGCAGCGAATGATAAAAAGTCCCATTGATTTCAGGTGGAGCAGGATCGCTGCCAAGGAGGGTAAGCAGTTAGTGAGCTGTGCTGCTCTGACTACAGAGCATACGGACTTCCTCTAAAAAGGTGACCACCCTACAGAGACTGATGTTCTGGTTGAAGTAAACCAGCATAGCTCTACTGACAGGCTGACCCTGAAGAACAAGGGGAGCATGGGCGTGTGACACCCTGTTAATGGGTGCAGTACACACTCCTCTGCCCCGCTGTCTGCCTTCCCCTCCCGCTGGGCGCTCTAGAACCACTACAGGTGCTAGACTCACAGACACTCTACACACCGAGGGGAAGGCTGCTTATACCCTCCCCTCTCTGAGCCACAGGCATAGGGCTGGGAACAATCTCACAAGTAATGGAGGAAACAAAGGGGCGGTGAAAGGCTTGATAATTAGTCCATCAATAGGTCTGTGACAGATTGCTGAAGGAACAGACCACGTCAACACTAGAGAGCTTACCACGGCACAGCTGTACCGATGCAGCTGCGCCCCTGTAAGATTGCTCGTGTGGCTGCTCTGCCGATGGGAGAGAGCTCTCCCGCCGATATAATAAAACCACCTCAACGAGCAACGGTAGCGATGTCAGCAGGAGTCAACATAGCACTGGGCACACTACCAGTTATGCTGGCAAATTTATGTTGCTCGGGGGCAGGAGAAGGGAGGGGTTCACATCCCTGAGCAATGTAAGCTTTGACGACAGAAGTGGTCGTTTAGACGTGGCCTTGGTGTTAGGCTTGTGGGAGACAGTTACTCTCCCTCCTCATATTCCAGCTCCTTTCTAATGCAGTCACACAGACTCATCGTTATAGCACGCCCTTGCACTCTAATCCCACTAACCTGTTATTGCTTCCTATGCTCATGGTCTCCTAAAGCTCCCTCTGAAGAGAGGAGCAAATTAGAAAAACACAATGTACAGCAAGTGATTTGCTTGTGATGTTGGCTCTCACAATTCTGCATGTAGGGCACCTTTCTGTTCGGTTAGCACTTTCCTGCCAAATTGCTCTAGTGACTGAAGTTAGATAAGCCCCCAAAGAGCAGGGACTAATAGTTCTGGAGAACAAAAGAAGAGCCACTGCCAATACAATGCACAACCGAGAGAAATGTTTATTCAGCCACCCACCCTCCCTAGCCCAAATACTCAACACTGATGAAATCAGCGCCCTATGTTTATGATTAAGGAGCTTGCTACTCCCAGTTATTTTTGACACATTTGTTCCAGCGCCCAGGATCGAGTCATCACAAGAACAGAGAGGATCCTTCCACAGCACTTCTGACTAGAAATGGTTTCTAAGCCATGAATGTAACACACAAGGTGTTTTATGTGCAGCAGTGTGTTTTTCTATCACATGGGGGACTTGCATTACGTAGTCTCTTTGGAAATCCTGTTCCCAGAGGTTTTGAGGAGGTGACATTTTGGTGTGGGCAAGACAGCAGAAAGTTTGCACCATAGAATTAACATAGCAGGAAGCTTTTGTATTGAGTGTTTCACCTTCCTGGATGGGATAAAAGACCTATAGTGGGAATACAGCAGGAAGAGATGTCAGAAGCAATTCCTTTCCAAACAAATGAGGGACGGGCTGAGATTTGCTAGCCATCAGATGCCTTAAGGGGTCTTCATCAGTAAACACCAAGCAGAATACATCTGATCATTTCCAAGTTGCCTCAGTGTCTGTTTCTTTAACAGCTTGCAAAAACAGAGGAGACGAAAGAGGGGATTTTCATCCATTTTATCAAGGTGAATAAAGGAAGAGACAGTCAGATCCACCAGTTTTTCAGAAGGGACCTAGAATGAGCACACTGGAAAGACAGAAAAGCTGCCACAACGTCTCTTGTAAAAGACATAGGCCATGCTTAATCAAAGCTGACACAATATCAAGACTTTTCAAGGCAATACCTGCATTAAAAGAGAAGTATTCAGATGCTGTCAGATTCTGCAAACATCTCCGGGTGCCACCAGGTAAAAAAGAACAAAAAATCCCCCATCAGCAAAATGTGATTTTTATTCTACTGTGCATGATGCCAAACAACTCTGTCTTTGCACTCTGCTGCTGGAGGTTCCCAGGGAGAGGAAATTACCCAATACCTTAGTTCCCAAATACCACCTGCAAGGGAAGAGGCTCACAAGGGTTGACAACCAGGAGAAAGTTAGAAAGAGAAAAGACTGAGAACCCAAAGCAGAAGTGAATGAAAAGAGAGACATGACCAAATTCTGCACTCTCTCACAGACCTTTGCCCTGCTTCATATCAGCAGGGTTGAATTTGTGTGTCTGAGAGCAGAATCTGCCCCACGGACTCCAATCATTTGCTGAGAAAGTGTATGTGAAGACAGGTAACTCCCATGAAGACTGAGCAGTTTGATATAACCCTTGGCGCGCCCTTTGACCAAAGTCAATATGAGCACCAGAATCCGTCTTCTGTCTAAGCCACCCTCTCTCCCAAACAAATTTTACTAACTCTCTGGTGCTCACTGATGACTAGGAAGCATTAAAATTAACAAGGTATTGTTTCAACGCCAGTTTTGAAATCAAGAACTACATGTGCACACTTTTAAAACACATTGTTAAAGAGACTATTCAGTTAATATTATTGTTTCAGGTGCTGCATGCCAGGTAGTAACCTGGAGGGACTCAGTGTTTCTAAAGCTAAACTGGCTCTTAATTAAGAGAACTATTTACAGAGGTGCTGCAGCTGCAGATAGTTTTCCAGCCATGTGCACACAGACTGACTTCCTGGTGCCTCATCCAAATGCTTCCCTCCTGTAACCACAGTCCCTCCCTCCAAGAACTCCCATTAACTTTGATGGCTGGATTGGGCACAGCGCTATTTAGCCAAAAGCTGGGATCTTAAAATTGAGGTTGAATTTTTATTACAAGTGAGGCTGAAGGAAGAGATTGTCATTTCCATAGGTTTGACAGTTGCCATCCACAGAGAAGCTGGTGGTAGTGGTTTGTGGGAAGCACCTGGTGATCTTTATGTTCCACCTCCCTTTCCCCAAGAAGCGGCACTTCATTTTCAGAAGTCTACTGTTTGTTGCTCAAAACAAGATTAACTAGATTGTGGAATGTAATTCATGTACTTCATAAACATTTGCATTTTCTAATTATTTCCACAAAAGGCTGAAATGCTGGATTCACACACTTGCTGGGGAGTAGTCAGCAGGCTTTAAATTAGACTCATTGCTGATACTCAGATGTTAGATTTCCTACATTGTCTCCTGTTATATAGGAATAAGGTACTTGTGCGGCTCAGACAATCCTCTGAGTCTCTTTCCTGCTCGGGGATTTGGAAAACTGATCACTTCTTTGCATACAGGATCATCTAAATAAACTGGGGAAGGGGCTCACCTATACTTTAAAAAACTATCATTTAAAAAAAATATTCTTTGTTTGTCTCGTCCATATTTCCTGTATCTATACAAAAAAATTCACATACCAGCTCGAAATCTTTAAGTGAAACCATCAATTCACTTTATGTTGTTTATAAAATATAGAAGAACTGTAAAGCGTTGTCTCAGATTCTCTGTGTGCCATCTTTCCACTAGGGAGCTGTTTGCATTTCCCTGATTCAGAACAGGCCTGTACCCACCCTCGTCGCTCGGGAATTACAATAATTATAAATACAAATTTGAAAATAAAACAAAATAAAATAAAGTAATTATCTTTTTAAAATATTCTAATGTCTAAAGAAAACAATGTATTCATGTATAAATAAAACATGATCTTAGTCTATGGGAGCTTTAAAGCTCAACAATAAGACGAGATTTCTTGATGCAGATCCACACAGTACCTGTTAAAAGAACAGGAGTACTTGTGGCACCTTAGTCTCCGTGGTGCCACAAGTACTCCTGTTCTTTTTGCGGATACAGACTAACACGGCTGCTACTCTGAAACAGTAGCTGTTGGCAGGGCATGTCCTGTGTTTTGCCCAGCTGTTTGATTAGATCTCCCGTAGACATGTATGCCCTGCAGTCAAGGGCCATGTGGCTGCTAGTCCTTCCCAACCTGGGGCGTACTGCTCCAGCACTTGCTGCTGATCTCTCCAGTGTCTGCATACAGTATGTGCTGGAGCGTGCATACTGATTACATTGGAGGACTGATGACACCGTCTTGGTGTTCTTCGCACTGACGCAATGAGAGCTTGTCGTTAGTGACATTTTTTCCCCTAACCTTACAAAAACCACAGAAGCCAGAGCCTGCGATAAGTTGCAGCCTGCTGCTGTTCGTTCTTCCCCCTGCAGGCTGGAGCCCCGCCTTCCAAAATAGAGACTGACCATTGGTCTGTGCAGCCACACCCACATCCTTACACAAGGAGCGCTGATCCACACACCTGCAGGCTGAGAAAAGTCATTGTCGCTACTGTATGGAAGGAGAGGTTCCACCTTGAAGCATATACAGATGTTGTGTCAGGAGGAGCCTTGATGCGGGCTTTGCTGCACTGTCTTCAAAGCTTTGGCACGGACGTCCTTATAACTAGCCTGTTTCCAAAACACGTTAATCCTCAACTAGAGTTTACTTTCACTGGTGATGCACGTCAGAGGAACATACGACTGGACGGGACCGCCTGGGTCACTGAGTCCAGTCCTCTGCTGTCTCAGGCAATTGTCATGCAATCCTGTTCATAAACTCATCAAACTCCATTTTAAGACTAGGTAGGTTCTTTGTCCCCTCTTCCTATAGGAATGCTGTTCCAAAACCTCACCCCTCTGATGGTGTAGAAGACTGGTCTCACCACTGGTGTACTGCCTCACGACTGGGTATGTATAGCACAGGGATGCCCAACCTATGGCCTGCGGGCCTTACACGATCCACCAGAGCATATCATAAGCCCTGGGCGGCAGGGCTTGGGCTGTCAGCCCTGGGCAGCTCTTGATTTGGGATTTGGGAGAGGGTTGTGTGTTCTTTGCTGTGTTATCCGCCCTGATTTCTATCATTCTGATACACGTTTTATGCACAGATTTCTTTCTTTGTTTTTAAATAGACAATACTATACAGAGAAATCACCTATCTAAATACATAGAAACCAAGCTGAACTTAAAATATAAATCAATGCTGGTGACTTTAAATCTCATTAAAATCTGTCGGATCTGTCTGGCCCAGACAAGGTTGTGCTTAGGGTTATGTTGCCCTCTTGTGTAATAAGGACGGGCATGACTGATGTAGCAAATTCTCCTCCTCTAGTGCTCTCTGCTGTCCCCACGTTGCCCCTGTGGGAGTCTGCCTTGTCTCATTGCTCCGGCCAGGTCATGTTTAGTCCCCGCCCCTTCCGAGGTAACAGAGTCCAATAAACTCAACTCAGCACAACTCTTTGCCCCTACCTGAGCTCATCCCTCTACAGACTAGTTCTCCCCCACCCCTTGTGTCAGGGGATTTCTGCCCCACCTTTCCCAGTGGACTGGTAAACGAAGCCAGGCACTTGCACTCCTCTGGGCTCCAGGCCAGCAACTCCATGATGAGCAGCTAAGCTCTGCTCACTCAGGCTCCTCCCTGGACTTTTCCTACCTTGGTCTTTCTTCAGACCCTTTTCTGCAGCCCCTCCAGAGGCCTGGCTCCAGGCCTTTCCCCTGCTCTCTGCTCCCCTCTCTCCCTGCATCTCCCGCATTCATCTGGGCTCCTCCCCTTATGCTCCCACCCAGCTGGGCCTCATCTTCACTTGGGCCAGACCCATCCTTCTGGTGCAGCCAGGAGCATTAATTGTCCCCTGTTTCTAGTTAACCCTTTCATGCCCTGTGTGGAGGTACAGACCCCATCCCAGATGATTAGAAACCTTCTTCCAATTTCCAGCCTAAATGCATTCATGGCCAGTTTATTCCCATCTGTTCTTGTACCCACATTATCATACTCTAATTGATGATGCAGTTCCTATATAATCACAGAAGTAGTCATGACTATCATTTCTGTCTAAGAACGTGTATATGTTCTTCTTTATACACAGTGGCATGAACGTATTATAAACATGGAACAGTGGTTTACATTAAAAGAGTGATTTAATAAGCTGCTTGTTACCTTTGTTTCTGCCGTGTGCTTTTCAAATGAGAGGATGAACTATGATCCCTGGTCTGTCCTTCCACTTGTTTCTAGACTTTTTTCCCTTAGTGGCAAGCTTGTTAAAGCCGTGAACTGTCAGACTCAATTATTCACAATGCATCTTAATAGGCTTTGTAGTTTTTCTTGAAAGAGAAAAGAAACAAAAAAAAAATCACCACCGGGTCAATTGTCCTTTCTTGAAAATTGGTTTTGTGGAATTCATCTCTCCCCAGGAGATTTGAGGCACTCCTGGAATTGCTGAATAATTGACGAATGTTCTCTCTTGGGACAACACTAAAATGAAAGAAAATAATGCTGTAATCCCTGCACGAAAACAAACTTCAGTCACCACCTTTGGTGTAAGAGGCTCATGTGTCACTTTAAGATCTATTTTGATATCCTTTTCTATCACATCGCCATTTTGTGTTAGTGCGAAGAACTGGCTGCTGTCTCTCCAGAGCTCATGAACTGAGCAGGGATGGGTTAGCACTTGGCTGAGAAGCCTCCAAGAAAAGTCCCAGGTGATATAGAAAGTAGTGCTCATGGTTTACTAGCTGCTATTCCTCATTAAAGGTGTGTCTACACTGCACATATCTTACGATGGCATGTAGAGTACATACACTGCATGCCCCCCAGCACAGCTATAAAAGTAGTGTAGACACTTATGCACTGCTCAGGCATGTACGATAAAGACATACCTGCACCTTTGGAATATGTTCTCTACACCCTTAATCTGTGCCTCCCCCATCTACATGACCGTTTTTAGCAGCGTACTGTCCTGTTGCAGGAATCTTTCCCCACTGCCTCCCTTGCCAGCATAGGCGCCGACTCTGTGGGTGCTCTGGGGCTGGAACACCCACCGACAGCCCCCTATCAGCACCTCCCCCTCCCTCCCCGCGCCTCCCGCCCACCGCAATCACCTGTTTTGTGGCATGCAGGAGTCTGGGGGAGGGGAGGAGGGAGGACGCAGCACGCTCAGGGAAGGGGGCAGAAAGAGGCAGGGCAGGGGTGTGGCGTTGAGGAAAGGGGTGGACTAGGGTCTAACTAAGCAACAAGATAGCACAAGACTACTATCATATTTAAAACTGAAGCACTGTTTTCTGGAATAGCGTGGCTGAGTTGTTACGGTATTAGCCATGTGCTTCCGTACAAGGGCACCAAAACACTTGGTTTAACAAATTTCAACAGACACTACAAAGATAACATTTATTTTATCAGCATAAAAACATCTCATTCGAAAAATATTTGATTCGTAGAATAGGAATATACCACTGTGTTTCGTATTACAGTTCTCAGTAGAATAAGAGAAATGCTTATTTTTCATATCCACCAATGTACTCTATATTGTAATTTGATCATGTCATATTGTACCAATTGTGGAGACTCATTCAGTATTTCTTATTCAAGTGAAGCTTCCACTGAAGTTAAGGGAAGCTTTGTCTGATATGTCAAGTCTTAGAACTAGGTACACAATGTTGTTGTAGATGTGTTGGTCCCAGGATATTAGAGAGACAACATGGGGGAGGTAATATTTTATTGGACCAGCTTCTGTTAGTGAGAGACACAAGCTTTTGAGCTACACAGAGCTCTTCTTCAGGTCTGGGAAATGTAATTGGAACAGATTATTTAGCATAACTAGTTAACACATTTTTCAAGGGACCATTCAAGGTGAAGTTGTCAATTAACACCTCTCCAGTCATAGGGGGGAAAGGAGGAAAAGCAATCACTCTCTATCTGACCTCAGTCCTCATCCTGAAAGGAAACCTGCACAACACCTACAAGAGACCAGCCTAGAAGTTTAAATTCATAACTTTGCTAGACACTAAAAATCATGGACTGAATAGACACACTTGGATTTATGGCTTATTTCAACATTCTGTAACCCACTTAACCACCCCTTCCCTGCCACCAGCTCTTTCCCTGCCCGCTTTCACCCTCTATGACTGAAGAGATGGGAACGGGTCAATTCACCTTGAATGGTCCCTTGAAATGTGTTAACTACTTATGCTAAACAATCTGTTCCACCTTGCGTTGAGCTGTGACGCCGAGTACCTTTCCCAGATCTGAAGAAGAGCTATGTAATCTCAAAAACTTGTCTTTCACCAACTGATGTTGGTCCAATAAAAGACATTGCCTCACTCACCTTGTTTCTGTAGAACTAAGGCCTTGTCTACACTGCAGTTTTGTTGACAAAAAAGTCAGGTTTCATCAACAAAACAGAGGAGGTGTACACACAACTATGCTCCTCCCGCCGATTGAACTCTCCTGCTACACCGACATAATAAACCACCTTGACAAGCAGCATAGAGCTTTTTGTGACAAAGTTAGAGAGACACAGTGTCAGTGTAGGACATTGCGCTTGCTTATGTCACCCTAAGTAGCTTCCAGGAGGTGTCCTACAATGCCCATCATGACTGCTCTGGTCAGCAGTTTAAACTCCGCGGGCCTACAGCCAAGTACACAGGCACACACCCTCCTTTAAAGCCCTGGGGATCTTTGAAATTCCATGTCCTGTTTGCTCGGCCTGGGCAGCTCACATCGCATCTTCCCAGCAGACCGTGCTGTCTCTGCACAGCAACAGGCTCCTGCGTGGAGTACACTGGAGTTTCTGGATCTGTTGGGAGAGGAGGCTGCGCAGTCGCAGCTCCAATCCAGCCCTAGGAACTTTCATCCCTAGGAGCAGATTGCTCAGGCCCTGGAGGAGGAGGGGCAGGAAAGCGACATACAGCCAGGCCATGCGAAGGTAAAGGAACTGAGGCAGATGTACCAGAAGGCAAGGGAGGCCAACTGTCGCTCTGGTGCAGCTCCAAAAACATGCCGCTTCTACAAGGAGCTTCACACCATCCTCAGCAGTGACCCCACCTCCACTGCCAAGAGCCCCCTGGATACTTCGGGGGGACTGGAGGCAGCGGCCAGCCGAGTCAACCCCAAGGATGAAGCGGGGGACAAGGAGGTCGAATTGGAGGAGGGGATGGGCTAAGCAACAGGCTCGTCTGATGGCGTGGCAAGCCAGGACCTCTTTTTGACTCCGGAGGGGTCTAGCCAGTCCCAGCAGTCCAGCTCTGGCATGCCTGAACCAAGAGAGGAGAGCTCATTTTGCTTTGATACTGCACAGATACATAAAGTAGAGGTGTCCTATAGTTTGTTACATGGTACACATGGGAGAAGGGATTGAAATTAACAACTAAGTACTGTTTGCATCTGCTTCGCATTCCCCTGGGCAGCTATGCAGTGTGGGCCCCGAGGAAAACTTTGTTAATGCACACCAAGCTCTCCCGGAAATCCTCCGTAGAGATCTCGAGGAAACTTTCCTGCAGAGACTCTGGAATTCTCTGCTGAAGGTTCCTTGGCAGAGCTGCCTTGTTTCTTCCCCCATTGTAGGAAACTTTGCCAGCCAATCAGCAATTACTGCTGGAGAAACCAAATCAGCACACAAGCAAGCAGCATACAGACCGGTCTGAAGCTGCTCGCATGTCGGAGAGGCCCACTTGCATCTTCGATTACCCTCAGTAGTGTGATTTCAGATTTGATGGAAACCGGTGCCAGTATTCAGAATAATGTCCCCCTGCATTTATACTGATATCCTTCTGAAACCTCCCAGACTCTTCATCCCATCTTGCACCTTCTCCCCCTCCCCAGGCCAAACTCACCATGTTTAGTGGTCTGGCCATGCTGCGTGCTTGCCAAGGGAAAGTGAGAAAGAGGTGTATGTAACTTTTATGATTCAAGACTGTGAGTGCACACACAATACTGACTGTGTATTGTTTCTTTTGCTTCTACAGATGTGCCCTTGAGGGCCAGCTCCTACACACCGTCAGATAAGGAGGCAAACGAGGAGAAGAAAGGAGGACATGTTTTGGGAACTGCTGTATTCATCTGATCAAGCTGATAGCGAGCACAGAGCGTAGAGAGAGAGACAATAACTGAGAAACTACAGATGGATAGCCAGGAGAGGAGACAGGGCCAGGAGAGGAGACAGGGCCAGGAGCAGATAATAAAGCTCATGGAGGATCAAACAGAGACTGGGCTGTCGGTGGAACATATATGCACTTGACTCCCACTGCAGCCCATACAGAACCTCCTTCCTTGCCCTCCCCGAACTCCCCACACATGTTCCTGGCCCATTGCAGTACCCCTTGCACTCCACATCTAGGAACATTTTCCATCATGACAGCTGGGCTTACACTCAGCTGTGAGATCCTCACTTCAGAGAGTGCTGCTCCCGGTCATGTTCCTTGTAAGAAATGTTAATCTGTGTATTGCTGTTTAATAAAAATGGAGTCTTACAAAGACAGCGATTCTTGATTTGTGACCTACACAGGATGGTTGCAACAGAAATTCAGACAGTGGCAATCACCACATTTTCAGACTAGAATTAACGCTTAGCAGGAATCATTACAGGGGTCATTCAAGGTGGCGAGTAAACAATACCTGGCTCAATTCAATACAGAAAGACGCATTACTGGGCTCATTGATTCAAAGAGCTCCCTGTTGAGCCTCTCTAATAGCCCTGGTATCTGGTGCTCAAAGTCAGCCGCCAGGCAATTCACCTCCATGCTCAATCCCTCCGGAAACTTTTCCCCCTTGGCTTCAAAATGTTATGCAGCGCACAGCAGGCTGCTATGACCATGGGAATACTTTCCTCATTAACGTCGAACCTGCCAAAAAGGCAGCACCAGCAACCCTTTAATCTGCCAAACGCACAGTCTACAGTCATTCTGCACTCGCTGAGCCTGTTGGTGAAGCGCTCATTGCTGCTGTCAAGGTTTCCTGTGTATGGCTTCATGAGCCACAGGAGTAAGGGGTAGATCTCCCAGGATCACTATGGGCATTTCCACATTCCCTATCAGAATCTTCTGGTCTGGAAAGAAAGTCCCTGTAGGCAGCATTCTATACAGGCCAATGTTCCTGAAGATGTGTGCATTATGCACCTTACCTGATCACCACGCGCTGATGTCAGTGAAACGACCCTCCAATACCATAAAGAAGTAGTCCCTTCTGTTGATGTACTCTGTTGCAAGATGGTCCAGGGCCAAAATTGGGATATGCATGCCATCTATCACCCGGTTACAGTTAGGGAGTTCCATTGCCACAAAGCCATCCACTATTTCCCATACATTGCCCAGAGTCACAGACCTTTGTGGAAGGAGGCGATTAATGGCCCTGCATATTGAATCACTGCAACCCCAACAGTGGACTTCCCAACCCCAAACTGATTCACAACTGACTGGTAGCCACTCGCTTTTCCACTTTTAGGGCAGTTCTCATTTTTGTGTCCTTGCGCCCACACTTAGTGCTTGTTTCCTGAACCCAATCGTGACGATCCACCATGTGTAGCTGCTCCATGAATGCCAACATCAATCTTGAATTGTTTCTTTCCATGGCACACAGCAGGGCAGGCACCACGGATTCCTGTTCAGATTCGCAGCTCATGAAATACTGCAGGATCAGCTGTGTTATGTTCATAATGCTCATCACAGGACTGGTGAGCAGTGCAGGATCCATGCTTTCTGGCGGAGATAGCAGGAGCAAAGTTTACAGGGGCAGTTGAAAAATGGCATGAAACGCAGTCAGAACCCCTTGGAATTATGGGATCAAGAAAACTGCATCATGGAGGGGGATCCCACCCCCATGATGCACTGTGATCCATTTCCAGAACTCCTAGCAGAAGAAAGTGGCGATTTGCACAGTGGGATAGCTACCATTGTGCAAGGTGCTGTACAAACAATCCTTGGCATGCATGTTTGCAGAAAATAAAATTACAAAGTTACATAGATGAGTATTTGCAACAAATAACAACAAATAAGCGCCACATTTTTTACATTTGCATGTACCAGAATGCTGTCAGCTTACCAGTCAGGGAACAGAAACAGCACCATGTGATTCAGCTAACCAATCACAATCGAGCCAGTAGACAATCCTGAACACACCCATTCCTGCATGCAGTCCAATTTGAGTCAAAGAGAGTGCATGTGGCAGTATGTTCACAGGCTCAGCACCACCATAATTCAAACAGCAAATATGGAATACTCAGAACCACGTGAACAATCTACGGAGCTTTAAAAGCCATCAGCAATTTCATCACAGGAGCTCTCATGATGAATACATTTGAGGAAATCATCCTTGTAGATACTCCACAAGCATAAAGAGACTAAAGACATCTAATACGTTATTGGTTGTGAATGATTTGCTTTGTTCTAGCAATTATTTTCACTATATAATCTCTTATTCTCTTTCCTCTTATCTTTCCTTTAATGTTACTTGGTGTCTTCCATTTGTGTGCCTTTCTCATTGTTTTATGTTCATGGTAAATCAATACAAATATTCAGACACTTAAACACCTCATTAAAATCTGCGTGTAGTTTTCTCTACCCAGGCTCAGTAACACCAATCTGTTCAATAGCTCATAATATGAAAGCTTCATCAAACTTCTAACTATTGTTAACTCATTGCTGTGGTCTGTTTCCAAGTTCTGCTATATCGTTAGTGTCATGGGAGGGATTTTGCCCCACAGCTGAGACTAAGCAAGTGAGGATAAAAGCCAGCAAATGGCTTCCTTGGAAAGAAGAGCTGCTGTAGAGAGACCAGATCCTGTGGTAGGTCCTCCTGGCACAGGGGGAAGAGCAGAAGAATGGGAAAGACCTCTGGGCCCCTGCAGAAAAGCTAGCAGAATATGAATGTGGAATTAGGACTGTTTTATTGTGTTTAAAGAAAAAAACATGCTCTGAAGGAAGAGTTAGAAAAGCCTTTGGGTGTGGTATTAATCTTTCCTGGGCTGGGGAACCAAGTCAGCTGCCCTACATTTAGGTTAGGGAAGCAAAACTTACAATAGTACCCTCAATGAGGTCATACTATCACTTTAAATGTCCTACCAATATCTGTGCTCTCAGTCACTTCCTGCGGTATGAAAAGTGTTCTCTAGCCAATGTTGTACAGAGGACAGAGAGCTTCATTGAGTCATCTGGAAAGAGAGAGCAATTTGGAGACAGCATTTACATGCTTATGAATGTTATTTGTTTCATCTTGTTTGTGAGATATATACCCATTTCCTAGAATATTTATGACATCCATGTCCAATTTGTGACAATTATAATCACAGGGTGCCACAACCTTCACAGTGATTAAAAGGATTTTTTTTTTTAAATTAAGTGATTGGAGCAGCTCATCTGAATGGGAGAAGGGTGGTGAATAAGCACAACAGGGTGAGGTTCACAGGGGAGGTCTTTAATGGATCCAGGGCCTATACCACTAAATGCTTTGGGGGAGAATTTCCAAGGCACACAGTGGGGCTAGATGCCCATTTCCAAGTGACTTTAATTGTGAGCCCAAATTTGACTTTGAAAAGCTGCCCTTTAAAATAAGCCTGCCATTTCATAGCGACCATTGTAATGAGTCCATAGCGGACACAGCAGGACGATTTCCGCTCACAGCAGGTGAGGTGAAGGAAGGCATTTGAAGGACTGATGGCGGTTGTGACTGCTCCATTGATGGGCAGAGCATCTTAATGGGAGCCTCACACAGCCTTTAGCTCCTGCTCTTGGATTCTTGGTGAGAATCATCCCGGATTTTGTTTTCATCTGTGGAGGCCTAAGAGGTTGCGAACTTTCCTTGAGGACACGGCTCTCAGCCCAGTCCTTCGTGAACAGCTCCTTTGCCATATGGACATTCGTAGGATGGCCTGCAGCTACATGCCAATGCGGCACAGGGCAGCTCACACCTGTGGTGGAACTGGTCAGCATGAGCATCACAGCTGTGCTCCATGGGCTGGAGAGACCCTACAGTCGAATCATACATTTACAGGTGATCCTGCCTTGGTGCTGGCGGGTCTCGGAGTACGTAACTTTCTCTCCCTTGACAGCTGTCTGAATCCAAATCTCCCCTCCTTCAAACAAACCTTAACAGTGCTCTTTAAAGGTTCCCCCGCCCCCATGTATTACTATTGTTGCCATTCACATCCACTTGTTCTCATGCCATAATTCCCTCTTCAGTTTATTCCTTTTATTTTAATTATTTTATTTTGTTTTGGGGAAATGTCATTGTTATTTTGGTAGAGACAACTGGACCCTTTATATAGCTGCTGCTAATAGTAAATAAATAATAATAATAAACATGTGGCCCTATACAAGTGGAGCCAGGAGGAGAAGTGATGCAGTAGCAGGGCTAGATGGGGCAGAATGTCCATGGAGACCATAATGTGCTCAAGAATGCTGGCGGGAGAGCCCTCAATGACCCTCTCTTCCCTTGTTCTACAGAGATTGGCTGCTCTCTCCTCCGAGCTGTTCTCCAGCCTGCAGCGAAAAGGTCTGGTGCACAAGGAGTCAGGGCAATGGCCCCAAAAGCAGCTAGACTAGCCATGCTGGCCATTCTCGTCCCTTGGAACCCAGCCGTGCAACGTGTGGATACCCCCTGGGTGAACCTCTCCTAATTCCATATTTTGGCTCTTCCTGTGCAGAGCTAACATGAGAGTGCTGATCACCTGTATGAGCCTCTCTGAGCACAAGCTGGCTCTACAGAGACTTTAAGAGAAGCTGCTGCCGTCAACATGAATTGGTCACTGTCTCTGCTGAAGAACTAGTTGGTGTGAGCTTCACTGGCACCATCTTGCATGCTCATGATAAGCTGCTACAATCTGGTTTGTATTATTGTTTTATGTGTAAGAGTCAGCGTCTAAATACAGGGCTAAAGCAGCGGCACTTAAGGCATGAATTAAACTCCCAAATGGAAATTTAGAGTCAAGGTTTTCACTCTGTCCTTCGTTCATCCTGCTGCTGTTAGGCACAGGTGAGTCTCCAATTTGTGTGTTACAATGTTCTAGAAAGAAGGTAAGTGAGGGTGAGCCCAGTTGTCTTGACTCTGAGTCAATATCCTTGGTGTTACTTTAATGTTAGCCCTTGGGTATGTACTTTTAAAGAGCCGTGAATATTGGTAATAGCATACCACTTTCTACACTATAATATTAAAGGAGATCCGCTACTGGATGTACAACATTAGGTTCCTATGGCCCTTCCAAAAACTGTGAGGCAAAAATACAGTGTGCTATACTCAGGCTATTAAGTGTCTACCAGTGAGGACAATGGATAGTGGGAACTATATCTGGGGGTGCAGAGATACACTCATGTATACTTTACCGAGGGGACAAGCAGGGCTGGCTGTTTAATGCTGGGAGCAACAATTTGGGTGAGCTAACCTTCATGAAACAGGAGAATGTCTCACGAGTTAAGTTTAGGGCACTCTCCTAGGACTTGGGAGACCTAGTTTCAAGTCCCTGCTCTGTCACATACTTCCTTTGTCACCTTGGGAAAGTCACTTAGTCCTTGGGTCTCAGGTGCCCCCTCTAAAATGGGGATAACAGCACTTTCCTACTTCATAAATTCATATTCATAGATTCATAGATTCTAGGACTGGAAGGGACCTCGAGAGGTCATCGAGTCCAGTCCCCTGCCTGCATGGCAGGACCAAATACTGTCTAGACCATCCCTGATAGACATTTATCTAACCTACTCTTAAATATCTCCAGAGATGGAGATTCCACAACCTCCCTAGGCAATTTATTCCAGTGTTTAACCACCCTGACAGTTAGGAACTTTTTCCTAATGTCCAACCTAAACCTCCCTTGCTGCAGTTTAAGCCCATTGCTTCTTGTTCTATCCTTAGAGGCTAAGGTGAACAAGTTTTCTCCCTCCTCCTTATGACACCCTTTTAGATACCTGAAAACTGCTATCATGTCCCCTCTCAGTCTTTTCTTTTCCAAACTAAACAAAACCAATTGTTTCAGCCTTCCTTCATAGGTCATGTTCTCAAGACCTTTAATCATTCTTGTTGCTCTTCTCTGGACCCTCTCCAATTTCTCCACATCTTTCTTGAAATGCGGTGCCCAGAACTGGACACAATACTCCAGCTGAGGCCTAACCAGAGCAGAGTAGAGCGGAAGAATGACTTCTCGTGTCTTGCTCACAACACACCTGTTAATACATCCCAGAATCATGTTTGCTTTTTTTGCAACAGCATCACACTGTTGACTCATATTTAGATTATGGTCCACTATAACCCCTAGATCCCTTTCTGCCGTACTCCTTCCTAGACAGTCTCTTCCCATTCTGTATGTGTGAAACTGATTTTTTCTTCCTAAGTGGAGCACTTTGCATTTGTCTTTGTTAAACTTCATCCTGTTTAACTCAGACCATTTCTCCAATTTGTCCAGATCATTTTGAA